>NC_056731.1:687138828-687191328 GCF_019279795.1 Protopterus annectens
CACGTTGCTCTCATTGCTGCCTGCAGATCCTCATATTTTATAAGTTTGTGCATCTCTGTACGCAAGACACTGTAGTCACTGGGTGTGGTAATTTCAGTGGCCAATGTTACTTTTGTCTTCTTTTCATGGACCACTATATCTAGTTTTCCAGTATCTATCTTTTGAACTGTTGGTAATAGATGATCCCATGTGATGTAAACTTCATCAGTTTCTATGGCGCTTTGTGGCTTATGTTTCCAGTGTTTTTCAGCCACTTCAATACCATAATGTTTGCACAATCCCCTGTGCAGCAATCTTGCCACAATATTATGCCTTCCAGTATACAGTCCTTCAGCCATTAGCATGTCACAACCAGCAATGACATATGCAACTGTTTCTAATTCAGTTTTAGAAAACCTACATTTGTCTGTTTCTCTCACATGTCCAATGGACTTTATAAACCAAGTGTATGCAGCCCACTATCTTGGGCCACCAATATTAACCTTTCATCTCTTGGTTTGAATTCACCTCTCCTTAACCATTCCTGAATTCATTCCTAAGCAACATGATGTGGTTCCAGAAGTTTTCTATACTTGCAACTATATTTATGCATTTTTCACAGGTCTTGCCTTCTCATCTGCTCCTTCACCTTATATTCTTTCTTTTGTTTTTGGCACATTTAGTTACTGCCTGATTTTTATCTACTTCTGGTTTGATTTCCATTCCTGCTTGACACTGATATACTAGATTAAGCAGATAAGTCATTTTAGATTTATTCTCCTCATGTTTCAAAATGTTCACTTCATTTGGGTCTTGTGAGGTCAGAGAATATGTGTGGAGTCCCACAACTGCAGATCTAAACATGTAATCAATTTCAAGGAGACCCATTCCTCCTTCAGAATGGGGAATACATAAACTTGGTATGCACTGCTTTTTATAAATCATTTGATGAGCATGAAGCATCCTTCTTGTTTTCCTATATAATCTATCCAACATGTTTTAGGGCCAGTCAATCACTCCAAAACTGTAAGCTAGGACAAGAAGAGCAAATTGGTTTATAGATTGAATTTTGCTCCTAGATATCAATGCTGTTTCTAAAATTAATTAAAGTCTTCTAAAGTATTCCATACTAAATTTGATTCACATTTGTTCAGGTTTTATTGTTGATCCTTCATCATATTCTCTATATTTAGTGTTTTGATGAGGTTCAAGTACAGTGCAGTAATATAACCTCAAATATGAATACGATGGCATGACTTATGATGTGCACAATATAGGCTTTCAATACCAGTGTGAACACTTCATGTTTGAAGTTCAGATTACTATGTATGCATGTTCCATTTCTTGCATCACTGAGTTTCAGCATAGCAGGATTGTTATCAATGCTGTAATTAGCAGGAAATTCCACTTTATAGGTTCATAGGTTGGTACTAGGCTATCGGCCCTAGGGCATCTACAAGCCTAGCCATAACAATTCCCTGACTATTTCTTCCTACAGTATTTACTTCCCGGGACCCCTGTCTAGCAGAAGGACAAAATAAATGCACATTTTTTGCATTTATTTGTAGACTGGGTGACTTTGTCACCAATCATTTGTCTATGTTAATCCCTACTGTAGTATGTTATCATCAGGTGGACTCAATGACTGCACCCAGTATGCCAGAATCAGCAAACATCGTAAGCCAAAGGCTGCATACTTTTGCATGAACTGTCGAGAAATAGAGTCTAAAGAGTAAAGGGCTAAGCACAGATCCCTGGGATATGCCAATGGTACCAACTGTAGTGGTACAGGCTGATGAACTAATGTTCACAGCATGCGTTCTGTCAGTTAGCCATTTGTTTACCCATCTAGTGATGTAAGGTTTGATCCCCAGCTGGGAGAGTTTCTCAATGATACCTGTATGGAGGATTTTTATCAAACCCTAGGCCGGCCAGATCAGGATAGACAGTATGCACTGTCTTATCTTCATCCAGGCCCTAATGATACATCATGTTTGTTACATTTGTTAGATGCATTCAAAGAGGTCATTGAGGATATGCATGATGACCACACTATTATCCTTTTGAACTTGACAAGCCCAAGGCATTTGACACATCCACACTGAGATATTCAATCAGCATTGTCAGATGTGGCCATAAATACCTATATCACCAAGTGGGTAGACCACTTTATCACATACAAGGCATCTAAATATGTTGAAATGTGTGACATGACCTATATCTCAGGCCAAGTAATCAGATCCTCACATCATGGCTGTCTGCTAGGCCCTTTCCTGTCCATTACTTAAGTGGCAGACATCATAGGTTCATATGTTCATAGGTTCATACTAGGCTATCTGCCCTAGGGCATTTATAAGCCTAGCCAGAATGTGTTTGGCTTTCGCCACCCATTTTAAATTAATTTTGCTATGCCCTTTTTTTGAGGTTAGTATACTGTGCCTCTGTCTAACAGTGACACAGAAGTCATACCCGGGGTAAACCTACGATCTCCCATCCACTCATCAAGATTCCTCTTGAAGAGAGTCAATGAGGGACTCTGCCTAACCTAGACTGGGATTTTATTCCAGAGTGAAGGGAGCCTCTGGGTTATGAATCTGTCCCTCCAGCATGTCCTATTTATTTCAGTGCTGAGGTTCAAGTCTCTCGAGCGTGTAGCTTGATAGGATTTGGATTTTCTGAGATGCAGCATGTCCATTAATTCCGGGTTGGACATGGCTTTATACGTCAGGCACAGATCGCCTCTGAACAGGCGGTATGCCACTGAGTAGAGCTGGAGTTTCTTTAACCGGGCAGCATATGGCATCTGTTTGAGCCCTTTGATCCTCTTGGTGAGGTACTTTTGGGGTCTTTCCAGTTGCTGCAGGTGTCTGGTAAGGTACATCCTAAAAGGGGCATTATACTCAATTATGGGCCTGATGAGGGATGAGTAAAGAGGCACGATGACCTCCCCTGATCTAGATGTGAATCCCTTCATGATTAGGTGGGCTATATAAAATGTTTTTCTAACCACTTTGGCCACGTGGTTGTCAAATGAGAGATTGCTATCAACTTGGGTCCCCAGGTCCCTAATTACTTCTTCTGTACTTAATGGATTACCACCTATGTGGTAATTTGTGGGCACTTTGTTTTTGCCAAAGGGGATGACTATACACTTTTTGGCATTTAGCTTGAGGCCATGGCTCTGGCACTAGTTGTCTGTTTCTATGAGGCCCTTTTGGAGGATGCTTGTGTCGGCTGGAGAGTCGATTATGGCGCCCAGTTTGCAGTCATCTGCGAACTTGGTCAGCCACAGTCATTCTGTGTTGGCCTGTACCTCCGAGAAATATATACTGAACAAGAGAGGTCCCAGGACTGAGCCTTGTGGGACGCCACTTGTAACTGGTTTGGAGTCTGACATGGCTCCAGCAAGTCTAACCATGTGGGTTCTGTCCTTGAGCCAGTTTGCAACCCATCTAGTGACATAGGGGTTTATATTTAAGCTGGTGAGCTTATCTATAATGCCCGAGTGGTGTATTGTATTGAAGGCTTTTGCGAGGTCCAGGTAGGCTGTGTGGACCACCTTCCCCTCGTCAATGGCCTTGGTGACTGTTTCAAAGAAATCAACCAGGTTTAAGAGGCAGGATCTGCCCTTAACAAAGCCGAACTGGGTAGGATCCAGTGTCTGTAGGTCCCCAATATCTTTATTTATGAGGTCCATGATTATCCATTCCATAGCTTTGCAGACCAAGCTAGTCAGGCTTATGGGGCGATAGTTTCCAGGATCCGTTGAGGCACCACCTTTGTGGAGAGGGACCACAGTTGCTGTACGCCACTCTTTGGGTACATATCCTGTAGTAAGGCTGAGATTGAACAGTAGTTTTATGTTTGGGTTTAGCTCTTCTTGGAGTTCATGTAGGACGCAGCCCGGGATACTGTCTGGTCCCATTGATGCTGTGTTTTTTGCTTTGGAGAGGGCGGCTCTTACCTGAGCATCCAAGATGTCAGGGGGGCAGCACTCTGCTGGAATAGATATTTGCCCTTTTGGTGGGAGGGGGGAGTTTGCGCTGAACCTGTCAGCTAGGATGTTGGCAATGTCTGTGGGTTCGGTGTATTTTTTGTCATTTTGGACTAATTCTGAGCATATCTGGGAATTACCACCCAGGTTCCCAACATAACTAAAGAAAGCCTTGTGATTATCCTTAGTGTCCTGTGCAATTTTTCTCTCGAAGCTGGCCTTAGACGATTTTATGAGTGCCCGTAGTTTTTTGCTAATACTGATCAGAGATGCCTTCCCTTTTTGGAATTTTGCTCTATCATTTAGTAGCTTCCTCCTTCTATTGTATAGCTTGTTTATGTCTGGGGTCCACCAGACAGGACGTCTGCCTTTGGAGGATTGGGTCTTGGTTTTATTTGGGATCGCATGATCCATGCATTCCTGAAGGTGTTCATAGAATGCGTTTATAAAGGATTCTGCGGTCTGGGCCGTATTTTCCACAGGCCCGGGGGCTTTGAAGGATTCCACCTCAGATTTAAGGAGTGTGAAATTTGCTTTAGAGAAGTTTTTCACTGTGGTTTTCTGGGCAGGTGGTGGTGTCGGGATGTGAACATCCAGTGAGATTAGTTTATGGTCTGATCTTACCAGTGAGGGATACACTTCTGGTCTGGAGCATAGAGTCCCCATGTTTGTGATGATCAGGTCCAGTATGTTTTCCCCTCTTGTGGGAGTGGCAACAAGTTGTTCCATAGCATTTGAGTTTATAAATTCTAGGAACCTTTGGGCTAGGGTGTTGGAGCTAGAGTAATGCTCCCAGTCTATGTTTGGGTAGTTGAAGTCGCCCAGTATAATGGTGTTTGGAGAGACCTTCATATTTTCCAGTGTTCTCATGAAGGCCGAGTGGGGTTCCTGGGTTAGGGAGGGTGGTCTGTAGCAGGCTATAAACTGGAAGGCAGTTTTACCCACTGTTAGTTGCACATGGATAGTCTCTGATGCTTTGTGCTGTGCCACCAACCTGGAGGTGTGGGTATCTTTGACGAATATTGATACTCCCCCTCCTTTTGTGGGTCGGTCCAAGTTTTGAGGCCGAAAAGCATGGTATGAGGTATAACCTGGTAGTGCTGGGGTGCTCTCGGGAGCCTTGAACCAGGTTTCTGTTACTGCACAGATATCGATTTTCTCCATGCTAAGGAGAGTTTCGAGTGCGTTGCATCTTGAGGTTTAGATTTCTGGCGTTGAGTAGCATTACTCTTAGTTTCTTATCCTTTGTGATACCTATGGAGGTGGGTTTGTCTTTTGAGCCTTGCCTAAAAAAGGCACTATTGGGGTAGCAAGAGCCTTTGCCAATATCCGAAAGCCCAGGGGTGACAGGTGCAGGCCATCCCTAGCGAAGCATCGTGGCTTGTCGAGCATGTCATCCCAGGCTGACAGGCATTGGATCCCCTTTGAATGACACCAATAATTAAGTCAATTGTTGAAATTGATCATCTTGTCTTCATATTGTGGCATCATTCTTGGTGAGGGTAAGATGCTATTCAAGGTCAGGGTCATATCGGCCTAGGCCACATGCTCAGAGAGCTCCTCTATGTCTCTTTTCATGTAGTCCAGGGAGGTACGTCTCAGGTCATTCCCACCAGCATGGACAATGACTGAGTCATATTTGTACTTGCCTTGGAGAGACCTGAGTGCTTGTGTTATGTGGCAGATCCTAGCGCCCGACAGGCAGCTCACCGTGACCTTCTCCTTGTTCAGCCTGGTGAGCGGGACGTCAGTGTGCCTGATGATAGAGTCATCTATTACAAGTTTATCAGGTGTGTTGTTTAGCCTTAAGGGCTGTGACTGTTCCGCACACTGGCTTTTTGAGATATGTGTTGCACGTGTTTTGTTTTGGGGTAGCGGTTGCTTGGGTGTCTGCTTTGGAGGTCTCTGCTGCTTAGGTAGATTTTTATTTAGAGCCTCCGAGTATGTTTTTGTGTGTTTATGTGTTTGGTCTGCTGTCGTGGTAGGTCTATGTGAGACTGGAATTGTACTGAGTGTGGTTTCCTTCTCCTCCTGACTGGTTACGCCAGTACTGAGTTGAAAGAGCTTAGCCTCCAGTTTGGCTATATGGATGCATCTCTCACATGTGTTGGAATTTATTGGGAGGAGGAGAGGGTTGTCTGTGTACATGAGGCAGTTGTAACATTGCCTCAAGATTCCCAGATTCACCAGCTGGACCGGAGAGAAGATTGACAACTGACCTTTGGACATGCTAGAATAGTATTGGGAATTTCTTTATAATTGAAAAAAAAAGGGCCAATGGGGAACAAGGTACTCGAGAGGACTTTGTGAGAGTGTAGTGTTTTTAATTTTTTAGTGCTGACTTATATAATTGCTTTAGTGAGCAAGTGCCTTTAGTGAGCAAGTGCCAGGTAACTTAAATGCAATGTGTTACAGGTAACTTAAATGCAAAAATGACAAACAGTAACTTTCTTTTAAGTGAAACAAGGAAATGAGTACAGTAAGCAATGCAGATATCACTAGGGATCCACAGAAGCGCTGAAAAGCCGCGGTTTAGGTGGTATTAGCGTTTCAGGGAAATAACAAGCAAACAAACAACACGCATACAAAGAGAGCTAGATTCAGCAGGCCTGGATCTAGTCTATGCTACAGCAAACAAGGTGTACCAATTTCAGAAAGAAACAGTTGAAATATGCAGGCACTATAAGCCTTTAACCAGAAATTCCCAGCTCAGAAGGGCAGAGTCCAGCCTCTCCTCCCACAAGAGTGCAGACCACGAACCTTCTTAATGTAAAATAATTGGCCTGAAGCCCAAGTGCTTAAACCAGAACTAATACACTTTTAGAATAACAGACACTGAGCCCTCAATCAACAGTTCCCAACTTAGAAGGATGTAAGCCACCTGTCCTGCCACCACAGTGCAGGCCACAAACCTTCCTAATGTAAAACAACTGGTCTGAAGCCCAAGTGCTTAATCCAAAAGACTTAGAATGATAGCTACACTTTAATCAAGTTACTACCAAGCAGTAATAAATACAATTGAATACTTTGAAGAATGCCTGGATTAGTGCTTAAGTTATACAAACAAAGCTAGATTCAGCAGGCCTGGATCTAGTCTACGCTACAGCAAACAAGGTGCACCAATTTCAGTAAGAAGCAGTTCAAATATGCAGGCACTATATGCCTTTAACCAGAAATTCCCAGCTCAGAAGGGCAGAGTCCAGCCTCTCCTCCCACAAGAGTGCAGACCACGAACCCTTTTAATGTAAAATAACTGGCCTGAAGCCCAAGTGCTTAAACCAGAATTAATACACTTTTAGAATAACTGACACTGAGCCCTCAATCAGCAGTTCCCAACTTAGAAAGATGTAAGCTACCTGTCCTGCCACTACAGTGCAAACCACAAACCTTCTTAATGTAAAACAACTGGTCTGAAGCCCAAGTGCTTAAACTAAAAGGCTTAGAATGAATTGCACCAAGAAGTAATAAATACAACTGAGTACTTTTAAGATGACGCAAAAGCAAAATAAATTAGGAAGAAACACAAATACAGTAAAAGCAGATAATTTTTTTTTTTTTCAAAAAAGTAGCAAAAGAGTAAAAACAATTCACATGCAGTGCTAGCAGGCACACTTGAGTATGGCGCAATATTAGTCCACACACAGTTTGAAAAAAAGTAATTAAATTAAAAAGGACTAAAAGCAAGTGCAGAAAGGGTTTATTAGATAGAATGCTGTAAAGAGATGGGACTGGGGGAGTGTCCTAGATCAAATCTACAGTGGGGCGGGCACTGCAAAAGCCACCAAATTTAAACTACAACCAAGAACAAGAAGGGGGGGGGTGGGGAAGACAGTTTCAACAGAGCTAGATCTGAGGAATCAGTCCAAATTATAAAACCACAATAAAATGCAGAAAATATACTTAAATCAGCTTATGTCCAGTTGATGTATGCAGACAAATCTCAGTAGCAAGCAACTCTATTTAAAATGATTACAAGAAATGTAACCAACACAGGTTTTAATGTTATCAGAAACCCCCCAAGCTAATTAACACTTAAAGGAATTTCAAAGCAGTTTAACAACTAGTGCAGAGCTTCAGAGACACACACAAGACAGTTTCAACAGAGCTAGATCTGAGGAATCAGTCCAAATTATAAAACCACAATAAAATGCAGAAAATATACTTAAATCAGCTTATGTCCAGTTGATGTATGCAGACAAATCTCAGTTGACATATACATCCTGTGCCCAAACAGCTGTCTGAAGGACTACAGAATGTGGGCAATTATCGACTCCAAATGTGCTATTAGTATAATACAGGCAGTATCAACACACACCAAAGATTGCTGCCACAGCCATGACAACACCTGCAATGACACAAAAACATGGGGCGGGGGATTTTTTCCTCAGGAAAACAAACACACAACTGAAGTATAATGTAGACATCACACCCTATAATCAGACCAATAGGTATGTGACCTGTGTCCTGAGGTAGATTGTAAGTGGAACATCCACCAGCATGTGGTCACAGTGCTGACTACTTCCCCGTTGTAACACAACTACTGAGTATGTTACACCAGTTGCATGTGTGCTACCTATTCCATTGATGTACACAGTATATACATAGCTGTATGACAACAGTACTGGTATGGGTAACATTTGTGACAGTGTGGATTGTGCTATATATATCTGCCATGCACACTAGTCAACTAGCCTGTATTGATTGCAGTGTTGCATACAGGTATAGCACCTCCAGCAAACGTTACAGTGCTGAAACGGTGTGTGTGATTAATTTGATAGAGTACAGACATGTCATAATAGTTGTACATGTGTGTTTGTGCAGAATCATCTCTGATCACTCTAAATCACATATGTTATGTCAGAGGCATGGGATTACTGGTGGTATTATTTGGATATTGTGGAAGATTGTACTTTTCTTTTAATGTTGTCCATGTGCCTTTACCTCTGTCACACTTGCTGGAGACCTCTGCTAAGATTACATTCATATTCAGGCAAATCAGTTTGCACAGCTTTACAAAATGCACCCTACCACAATTGTATATAACATCCCAGATAGATGTCCTCTGCATTATTCATGTAAGGATGATTATCTGACACAGACATCCTCCCCATTGTTATGTTACATTGTGTGACAGTCACATAATACACATTCTCACTGTGCAGTCCCTACTGTATGATATTGATATGTGATTGGTGTTGCTGCTACAACTGTCTTCCTTTGACATGCCCTCATCTGCTGTACATTAGGTTGTTTTACCCGTCCTCTTTCCTAGTGTCCCTATTCAATATGCACACTTCTCCTGAGTGTTTATTTTATATGGCATTCCATGTACCCTACAGATCATTTACACAACTTTGGCACAGAATGCCAGGAATGGGACTTCACAGTACTCTGCACTGTGCACACTGTCCTGTAGTGTGTTTGGACCATATACATAACTATCATACCTCTCAACTGTCCAGATTTTCATAGAATGTCCAGATGTTTGCCATATTTGTTTTTAATGTGTTGCTTATAAAACCTGTGGTTTACCATAGCTGCTCCCCTCACAGATCTGACAAGTAAAAGCAAGCCAGATAAGGTAGTGTCAACCCCTAAATGTGAGCAGGCATTCCAGGAGCTTAAAGAAGCTTTGGGAGGACCTCCTGTATTAGCCAGTCCAGATTACAGCAATGAATTTGTTGTGCAGGTGGATGCTTCAAGCCATGGGGTGGGGGCTGTACTTAGCCAGATTTCCTCTGAGGGACAAGAGCACCCAGTGGTTTATCTCAGTCATAGGCTCCAACCCAGGGAGGAATGTTATGCAGCTATAGAAAAGGAATGTCTAGCCATAGTATGGGCACTGCAGAAACTTCAGGCTTATCAGTTTGGAAGAAAATTCAGTGTAGTTACAGACCACAATCCCCTAACATGGCTACTGTAATAAAGTGTAGGACTGCCAGTCCAGCCAGATAGAATTTTGTAAATAATTCTATACCATTGTAAATATTAATATGATCCACAGGCTGGTTTCACAAGTGTAAGAAAACTGTGTTATGTGCTAAGCTTCAAAAATATAACCACAGTGCACCCTGCTGGAAGAAAGCTGATAAGTAAAGAATTTCCTAGCCCAGACATCCTGTCTCCAAGCTTGAGATCAGGCACAGTCATATTCTTTACTTATCAGCTTTCTTCCAGCAGGGTGCACTGTGGTTACATTTTTGAAGTTCAGCACATAAGAGTTTTCTGCCCCTCGATCATATTAATATTTACAATGGCATAGAATTATTTAAAAAATTCTATCTTGCTGGGCTGGCACCCCCGTCAGTTTATCATATCCCCCCACCAAGAACTCAACATTGCTTGAGATGGCTGAGTCTATCTAAGTATACCTTATGCCATTCTCCGTCTTGAGAGCTGCATTGGCATTGCTAACCCCACTGCGGTGCTGCACTGACATATGATATGCTTGCAACCCTAAACTCCAACTTAGTAACTTGGCATTTTGATGGCTGGCTTGATGTAACCATGTTAGGGAATTGTGATCTGCAACTAAAGTGAATTTCCTTCCATATAGATAATGCTGACATTTCTGCAGTGCCCACACTATGGCTATACATTCCCTTTCTACAGCTGCATAGCATTCCTCCCTGGGTTGAAGCCTATGACTGAGATAAACTACTGGGTGTTATTCTCCCTCTGAAGAAATCTGACTAAGTACAGCCCCCACCCCATGGTCTGAAGCATCGACCTGCACAAGAAATGTATTGCTGTAATCTGGACTGGCTACCACAGGGGGTCTTCCCAAAGCTCCTTAAAGCTTCTGGAATGTCTGCTCACATGGTGTGGTCTGCACAACCTTATCTGGCCTGTTTTTTTTTTGTCAGATCTGTGAGGGGAGCAGCTATGGTAATATAACTGGGGACAAACTTTCTGTAGTACCCTGCTGTCCCTAAAAATGCCCTCATGTACACTTTGGTAATATGTGCAGGACATTCCTGAATGGCTTCCACTTTGGCCAGTTCTGGCCTGATCTTGCCACTCCCCACTCTATGTCCAAGGTAGGAAACCTCTGCCATACCCACCTGACATTTGCTGGGCTTAATGGTCAACCCTGAGCTCTGTGGTCTGCCCAGAACCTCCGTGACATGCTGAAGGTGCTCTTCCCAGGAGTGGCTGTCGATGGCAATATCATTTAGGTAAGCAAGGGCAAACCCTCATGCTCCTGCTGGGATCTGATCTACCACCCTCTGGAAAGTTGGTGGGGCATTTTTCATCCCAAAGGGCATCTTTGTGAACTCATACAAGCCAAAAGGAATCACAAACTCTGACCTCTCTCTGGCACTGGGAGTCAAGGGCACCTGCCAGTAACCCTTAGTAAGATCAATGGTGGTACAATACGTAGCCCCACCCAGCTGCTCTATGGCTTCATCTTTCATAGGCATGTGGTAAGCAGCTGACTCTGTGTGACTATTTAATTTTCTGTAGTCCACACAGAACCTGGTGCTGGCATCCTTCTTTTGCACCAGCACCAATGGTAGGCCATGAGACTGTTGGACTACTGAATTAGCACTAGTTCCAACATTACCTGTATCTCTTCCCTCAGAGTATGCTTGCCTCTCTCAGGCACCCTATAAGTGTCCTGCCTAATAGGTCTTTGAAGTCCTGTATCCACCTGGTGCTGCACCAGGTGGGTGCACCCTGGTTTCCCAGTGAACATGTCTTCAAACTCTTATAACACTGCTCAGATTTCTCAAATCTGGGTAAAAGAGAGCTGCTGGGACATTGCTACCCCTTCCAGTGAGGTGTCAGTCCGAGCCTCACTAAGGAGGTCAGTCATCAGATCTCTCTCAGACTCCTCCTCCAGTCTACTGCAAATACTCAGCACAAGGGACTCCCTATCATGGAAAGGTTTCATCATGTTAACATGGTACAATTTGTTCCCCTGCCTCCTGCCTAGCAGTTCCACCATGTAGTTAACATCACTGATCTTCCTTACCACCTCTTCCTTACCACCTTTTAGGGATCCTTCCAAACTGCCTGCAACTTGTTTTGTCTGAGAGGAATGAGAACCATTACCTGTTGCCCTACAGCATACTCTCTAGCTTGAGCATTCCTGTCATACCAGACCTTTTTCTGCTGTTGGGCTTCTGCCAGGTTCTCCTGGGCCAAGCCCATGAGTTCCCTGAGCCTTGTCCTGAGGTTTATGACATATACCACAACAGACTCCTTGTGAAATCCATGCACAACTTCCCACTCATCTTGAATTAAATCTAGAGGATCCCTCACCCTATGTCTACACAACAACTCAAAGGGTGAAAAACCTGTGGATTCTTGGGGAACCTCTCTGTAAGCAAACAACAGATGGGACAAATATTTGTCCTACTCCCTCTTAAACTAGTCTGCAAATGCCCGTAGCATGGATTTGAGTGTAGAGTTTAACCTTGCAACAAGACCATCAGTCTGGATATGCTAGGGCATGGTCTTTATGTGCTTCACCCCCACAGTACTTCCACAGGCAAGGCAGCAGGTCTGACATATAATTGACACCTTTGTCAGTCAGTATTTCTTTTAGGAAACCTACCCTGCTGAAAATCTCAAACAAAGCATTTGCAACCTTTTCTGCCTCAATGGAGAACAAAGCCACTGCCTCACAGTATCTTGTAGCATAATCTACTACCACTAGGATATACTTTCCCTATGGAACTTGGGGTACTCAGAGGCCCCACAATATCCATAGCTATCTTCTGAAATGGCTCTTCAATCACAGGCAAAGGCATCAAAGGAGCTTTCACATTGTCTCCTCCCTTGCCTACCTTTTAGCACGCCCACAGGTCCTGCAGTACCCTGTTACATCTCTGGAAATCCCTGGCCAATAAAAGTTCTACACAATATATCTCTTTGTACATTTTATGCCCATATGACCTGCAAAGGCAATATCATGGGGTATGGCTAGAAGTGCCAGGTGGTAGACTCTAGATACTACCAGCTGCTGCATTCTCTCACCCTCTAGCCCTCCTTCAGGGGTCCACTCTCTATACAATATCCCTTTGTCTCAGTATACAGATTCCCCCTTCCCTTGAGAATCAGGTGCCTCACAAGCTACCTGCTTCAGGTCTTGTAATGTAGGGTCTGAGAGCTCAGCTTGTCTCAACTCTATGTTTGTAACCCTTCCCAGCTCCCCTTCCACAGGAAGTCTGGTATCCTCTGACAGCAGTGCCTCACCATCAGCCTGGGTACTACTACTCTCCCCTGCCCTTGCAGTATCTCTGTCCAAGGGAACATCAGTACTCACAAGCAGTTGTGATTTACCTTCAATCTGACTGCTACAGGGTATCTCCCTCCCTAAAGTAATGACCTCACCAGTCCTGGCTGCATGTATGTGATCTGATTGGGTCTCACCCAGGCTGCCAGACCCACATTCTTGTCTCTAAGCCTGACTGCATGTAACTACATTAACACATGGTACTGCATCATCAACATCTTTCACTATCAGAACATCTGCAGGATGGTAGTTTGTTACCCTTGTTGTCTCAAGACAACCTACTATTGGCTTTTTGTCCTTCCCACTAACTGACTCCCTCACCTTTTGTTCCCCATCTTGCCTTCATGGAAATCTATATGTTACATGGCTCCTCACTGGTGCTAGTGGTGAGGATTGACGCTCCTTGATTATTGGCTCAGTGCACGAGCATTGCATAATGATTGTTTGGCAATGGTGGAATATATACATCAGACATTAATTGCTTGATAGCGGTGAGTTAGCCACATCACATATTAATTGGCTTGAAGTGGTGTGAATAGTGAATTCCTGTAGCTTGTGTACAGTGAGCAATTAAGGTGTTTTTGTATTCTAAATCAGCCATGCAGTGAACATTCAGAGTTCAGATCACAATTATTTTATTTCTTTTGTTAGCTTAGTTAGTCAGGGAGACCAGGCAAGCATGTCAGCAGAGGAGTGTGGTAAGCTGACAAGGAGCCAGTTGGCTGAGATGTGCCAGGCTAAATGACTGATGCATGGAAACCTGACTAAAGCAGACATGACTGCAGCTTTAGTCAGAGCTATATCAGAGAATAGCAACCAGGAGGATGATCAGACTGGCTGTGGAGATGTACAACACTCAGAGAATGGGCAACTCAGCCTTTCTACAGAGGACTTAGCAAGCCATCTGGAGCTAAAGAGACTTGACTTAGAGGCCAAGCATTTGGAAATAGAACCAGCAGAGAGACTGAGGCATCTAGAGACTGAGGAGAATTAGAAACTGCTATGCCTGGAAGCTGAGGAGAAGGAGAAGCAGAGGCAACATGAAAAGGAGATGCTGACTCTTCACCAGAGTCATGGAGGTAATGGGGAAGGGAGTAACTGGATGCCAGAAGCAGAAAAGGACAGTACATTTTTTTCACAGTTTACAGAGGGGGATACTTTTGATAGTTTAATTCATATGTTTGAGAGGGTATGTAAATTATGATGTTGACTAAAGGCTCTGGGTACGGTTCCTGACCGTAGAAAAGCTGTAACTATTTAGTCCAAACTGCCTGACAATGATTTATTAAATTATAGTGCTATAAAGAATTCTTTGCTAGAATTTTTTAAGCTAACACCTGAAGCTTATAGAAAAAAGTTTTGTGAGCGTACACTCAAGGCATATGAAAGTGTGTATGAGTATGTTGCTGAACTAAGCACTTATTTTCATAGGTAGGGGGTGGATGTCAGCTCACAACTTTTGAAGGCCTAGCAGACATTTTGGTGAGGGAACAAGCCCTTAGCACTTTGCCTGAGGACATGAAGATCTGGTTAGCTAATAGACAATGTGCTACTTCAGATGAGTTGGGGAAGAAGGGAGACCTATACATAGCAAGCAGGGAATCCCTGCACAGGAAAGGGACACCCAGTGTTGCTCATTGGTCTAAGGGAACCCATGGTCGGCAGCTCAGACAGCCCCAACAGAATCTGCCTGTAGAAGGGGAAACCACTAGACCAGGTACACATCCAGGACCTAGGGTTAAATGTTTTGAATTTAACCAGTGGGACCATGTAACATATAGATGTAATCAGAGGCATGGTGGGGAATAAAAGGTGAGGGAGCCTGTAAGCGAGAAGGACAAAATGCCAGTAGTAGGTTGTCTTGAGACAATAAGGGTACCAAACTAACATCCTGAAGATGTCCTGATAGTAAAGGATTTTGATAATGCAATACCATGTGTTAATGCAGTTACATGCAGTCAGGCTTGGAGACAAGCATATGGGTCTGGTACCAAGGGGGAGACCCTGTCAGTCTGCATACTTGCAGCCAGGACTGTTGAGATGGTTACTTCAGGGAAGGATGTAACCTGTAGCAGTGAGACTGAACATACTGCTTAGACTTCCCATTCATGTCAAGCAGAGCACCTCACTGGCCCTCTTCAAGGAAAATCTTGATGAGTGGATGGGAAATAGAAAATTCACCCCAGGGATCACTCCAATGTCTTTACTCGACAGACCCTCTGGGAACTAAGGTCGGATGGAACGATGCCAGAGAAATCCTATGATCTAGGCACGTAAATACCCCAGGGCTATTAGCCTAGTACACACCTATGAACCTATGGTGGTGAATCACAGCTGCTTGTGGGTACTGATGGTCCCCTGGACAGAGTGACTGCAAGGGCAGAGGACAGTAGTAGTACCCAGGCTGACAGCGAGGCACTGCTATCAGAGGATTCCAGACTTCCTGTGGAAGGGGAGCAGGGAAGGGTTACAAAGAAAGAGTTGAGATAGAATGAGCTCTCAGACCCTACATTACAAGGCCTGAGGCAGGTAGCTAGTGAGGCACCTGATTCTCAAGGGAAGAGGGAATCTGTATACTGACACTAAGTGTTCCTGTAGAGAAAGTGGATCTCTGAGGGAGAGCTAGAGGGTGAGAGAATACATTAGTTGGTAGCACCTAGAGCCTACCATCTGGCACTTCTAGCCATAGCCCATGATAATCCTTTTGCAGGTCATATGGGCATAAAATGCACAAAGAGACGCATTGTGCTGAGATGTAACAGGGTACTGAAGTGTATGTGAGAAGTTCCAAAAGGTAGGCAAGACAGGAGACAAGATGAAAGCTCCTTTTATGCCTTTGCATGTGATTGAGGAGCCATTTCAGAGGGTAACTATGGATATTGTGGGGCCTCTGAGTACCCCAAGTTCCACAAGGAAACAATATATCCTAGTGGCAGTAGGTTATGCTAAAAGGTACTGTGAGGCAGTGGCTTTATCCTCCATTGAGCCAGAAAAGGTGGCAAATGCTTTGTTAGAGATTTTCAGCAGCATAGGTTTCCCAAAAGAAATACTGACTTGCAGAGGTGCCAGTTTCATGTCAGACCTGCTGGCTTGTCTGTGGAAGTACTTTGAGGTGAAGCACCTGAAGACCACCCTCTACCATCCCCAGACTAATGGTCTTGTTGAGAGGTTAAACTCTACACTCAAGTCCATGCTGTGGGCATTTGCAGACCAGTTTAAGAGGGAGTGGGACAAATATTTCCCCCATCTGCTGTTTGCTTACAGAAAGGTTCCCCAAGAATCCACAGGTTTTTCACCTTTTGAGTTGTTGTATGGGTATACGGTGAGGGGGCCTCTAGATTTAATTCAAGATGAGTGGGAGGGAGATTGTGAATCACACAAGGAGTCTGTTGTGGCATAGGTCCTATTCCTCAGGACAAGGCTCAGGGAAATCATGGGCTTGGCCCAGGGGAGCCTGGCAGAAGCCTAACAGCAGAAAAAGGTCTGGTATGGCAGGAATACTCGAGCTAGAGAGCATGATGTAAGGCAGCAGGTAATGGTTCTCATTCCTGTCAGACAAAACCAGCTGCAGGCAGCTTGGGAGGAACCCTACAATGTGGTAAGGAAGATCAGTGATGTTGACTACATGGTGGAACTGCTTGGCAGGAGGCAGGGGCACAAATTGTCTCTGAAGTTATAGAGTATTGTAATTCTGAAGAAGTCCTACATTCAGGTGGGACGAAAAATGTGTTTTTATTTTAGCATTTAAATAAAACCGGCAGTCTCCGAAGTTGTCTTGCGGCGTTTTTTCAGTAGTTTGGTGTAAGCTGTGTTTTCTTTTGGCACAAACTGTACCATGTTAACATGATGAATCCTTACTATGATAGGGAGACCCTTGTGCTGAGTGTTTGCAGTGCACTGCAGGAGGAGTCTGAGGGAGATCTGGTGACTAATCTCAGTGAGACTCGGACTCATATCTCAGTGGAATGGGTAGCAATGTCCCAGCAGCTATCGCCTACCCAGGTTCAAGAAATCTGAGCAGTGTTACAAGAGTTTGGCGACATGTTCACTGGGAAACCAGGGTGCACCCACCTGGTACAGCAGCAGGTGGATACAGGACTACAAAGGCCTATTAGACAGGCCCCTTATAGGGTGCCTGAGAGAGACAAACAGACTCTGATGGAGGAGATACAGAAAATGTTGGAACTAGGGAAAATTCAGAAGGCCAACAGTCCCTGGGCCTCCCCAGTATTGCTGGTGCCAAAGAAGGAAATGGAGAACATTGATATCTGTGCAGTACCTGAGACCTGGTTCAAGGCTCTAGACCGCACCTCTGCAATACCGGGCTACAACACTTACCAGACTTTTCGGCCACCAAACCAGGGCTAAAACACTAAAGGTGGAGGAGTGTCCATATTCACCAAGGATATTCACACCACCAGGCTAGTTGCCCAACACAATGCATCTGAAATTCTCCGGGTGCAACTAACACTAGGTAAGACTGCAATCCAAATTGTAGCTTGCTACAGATTCCCCACCACGCCCCAAGATTCTCACTACACCTTTCTAAACATACTGGAAAATATTAAGATACAACCAAACACCCTAATACTGGGTGATATCAGCTACCCTGCCATTAACTGGGAAAACTACTCATGTACCAACACCTTTGCCCAACGGTTCTTGGAATTCATAAATTCCAACGACCTGGAACAACTAATCTATAATCCCACCAGGGGCTCTGATATCCTAGACCTGGTCATTACCAACATGAGAAATCGATGCTCCACAACTATGGTCACCCCCTCGTTGGTCAGGTCTGACCATAAGCTAATCACCCTTAACATCCACATTCCACCCCCACCCCCCAGTAAGGAGACCTATATAAAAAACTTCTCCAAAGGCAACTTCATGCTACTCAAGTCAGAAGTGACAAACATCATGACACCCATGCAGATGGGCACTGAATGTTCGACTGCTGAATCCTACACTAAGGCACTGTACGAGCACATCCACTCATGCATGAATTGTACCATCCCAATTAGAACCAAGATGCTGTCCACCAGAAAATGGAATACAATCTGGTGGTCCCCTGCCATAAACAAACTTTACAACAAAAGGAAGAAACTGTTGCAGAAAAGAGGAAAATCCCAGGATGCAAAAAACTCCCTTACCAGCCTCAGTAAGAAGCTGAGATCCCTCATAAAATCCTCTAAAGCTAGTTACGAAAATAAAATTGCCAAAGATTCCAAAGACAACCACAAGGCATTCTATAACTATGTCAAGAATCTAAATGGCAACGCTCAGATCTGCTCTGAGCTCCAACAGAATGGCATTAAATATACTGATCCCAAGGATATTGCCAATATCCTGGCAGATCAATTCAGTGCCAGCTTCATCCCCCCCTCTCACCCCCTAAACGGTCCATCTCAATACCGGAAGATTGCCAAATTCCGGTAATAACGGCCACACATGTAAAAAACGCACTCTCCAAAACAAAGAATACAGCATCCATGGGACCAGATGACATCCCGGGCTGTGTACTACAGGAACTACAAAATGAACTGGCGCCTCACCTAAGTGTCATGTTTAATCATAGCCTCACCTCAGGCTTCATGCCCACTGAGTGGAGCACAGCTACAGTTATCCCACTCCACAAGGGGGATCCACCTTGGATCCCAGGAACTACTGCCACATCAGTCTGACGAGCCCTAATCTGCAGGGCCATGGAATGTATTATCATGGAACTTATAAACAAAGACATTGGCAACCTTCAAACACTGGACCCCACCCAGTTTGGGTTCATGAAGAGCTGTATGCTTGGGGCCATATTGTTTTGTATATGTATTTTTATACTATGTATGTTCACTTTGATTGAAAAATGTATCTAATAAACCTTCTGTGGAGCTTTTCTCCCCGGGCCTCCACTGAAAATGGGCTCCCCAGCCCAGTGGACCTCCCCGGTCACCAAACTGAATAAATAAATAAATAAATAAATAAATAAATATTGTCTCCTGAACCTGATTGACTTCTTCAAATCAGTCTGCAGAGCCATGGATGAGGGTAAGGCGGTCCACATAGCCTATCTGGACCTCGCCAAGGCCTTTGACACCATCCCCCACTCTGGAATCACAGATAGACTTGCTAAGCTGGCCATTACTCCCTGCGTCACTCGATGAGTTGCCAAATGGCTTACTGACAGGACCCACACTGTAAAAGTAGCAGACTCCAAATCCAGCCCCAGACAAGTGACAAGTGAAGTACCTCAGGTTTCAGTCCTGGGAGCGCTCTTGTTTGGCATCTACTTCTCTGATGTACAGGCCAACACTAAGGGACTCTGGCTAACAAAGTTCGCAGACGACTGCAAACTGGGAGCCATTATTAAATCCCCAAATGATGGGGATACTCTACAAAAGAGCCTTACAGAAACAGATGCTTGGTGCCAGAGCCATGGACTCAAGCTCAATGCCAAGAAATTTATAGTTATCCCCTTTGGGAAAAAACATGTACCCATGAATTACCACATAGGTGGCAGTACACTAAACACCGAAAGTGTGATAAGAGACTTAGGGACACAGGTGAACAGTGGTCGCACCTTCGATAACCTCATCACCACAACAGTCAGGAAATCCTTCTATGTAGCACATCTCATCACTAAGGGCTTTTCATCCAGAAAAAAGGAGGTCATTGTCCCACTGTACTCATCCCTCATTAGACCCATTATAGAATTCAATGCCCCGTTTGGTGTATACCTCTCAAGACATCTGCAACAACTGGAAAGGCCACAGAAATACCTCACTAAAAGAATTGCAGGCCTAAAGCAGATGCCCTATGCTGACTGTCTTAAAAAACTCCAGCTATACTCTATTGCATAATATCTACTCTGAGGCGATCTCTGCTTAACATACAAGGCCATGTCAAACCCAGAGCTGTTGGACATGCTACACTTAAAGAAATCCCAATCCGTCAGAGCCACATGCTCCAGGGATCTAAACCTTGTCATCACAATAAACAAAACATGCTGGAGGGGATAGGTTCCTGACCCAGAGACTCCCCAGACTCTGGAATAGACTGCCCATACATGTCAAGCAGAGTGCCTCTTTGGCCCTCTTCAAAGGGAATCTTGACGATTGGATGGGAGAAAAGAAATTCACCCCAGGGATCATGTCAGTTGCCCTGCTAGACAGGGGTTCAGGGAAGTAAATAGTGTGGGAAGAAATAACCATGGAATTGTTATGGCTAGGCTTGTATAGGCCCTAGGGCCGATAGCCTAGTACCAACCTATGAACCTATGAACTTATGAACCTATAAGGATGGCAGCACCAGGTTCTGTGTGGACTACAGGAAATTATATAGTCACACAGAGTCAGATGCTTACCCCATGCCTAGGACAGATGAAGCCCTAGAGCAGCTGGGTGGGGCTAAGTATCTTACCACCATTGATTTTGCCAATGGTTGCCGGCAGGTGTCCTTAACTCCCAGTGCTAGAGAGAGATCAGCCTTTGTGATTCCTTTTGGCTTGTATGAGTTCACATAGATGCCTTTTGGGATGAAAAATGCCCCAGTGACTTTCCAGAGGCTGGTAGATCACATCCTAGCAGGAGTAGGAGGGTTTGGTCTTGCTTACATAGATGATATTGCCATCTACAGCCATTCCTATCAAGATCACCTTCAGCATATCAGGGAGGTGCTGGGCAGACTACAGAGGGCAGGGTTGAACATTAAGCCCAACAAATGTTAGGTGGATATGGCAGAGGTCTCCTACCTAAGACATAGAGTGGGGAAGAGTAAGATCAGAACAGAACTTGCCAAAGTGGAAGACATTCAGGCATGGCCTGCACCTGTTACCAAAAAGCTGGTGAGGGCATTTTTAGGGACAGCAGGGTACTACAGAAAGTTTGTCCATAGTTATAGTACCATAGCTGCTCTCCTCACAGACCTGACAAGGAAAAGCAGGCCAGATAAGGTAGTGTGGACCACAGCATGTGAGTAGGCATTCCAGAAGTTTAAAGAAGCTTTGGGAGGACCCCCTGTCTTATCCAGTCCAGATTACAGAAAATAATTTGGTGTGTAGGTGGATGCTTCAGACCATGGTGTGGTGGCTGTACTTATCCAGATTTTGACAGAGAGAGAAGATCACCCAGTGGTTTATGTCAGTTGTAGGCTTCAACCCAGGGAGGAAGGCTATGTAGCTGTAGATAAGGAATGTCTAGCTATAGTGTGGGCACTGCAGAAACTTCAGCCTTATCTGTATGGAAGGAAATTCACTGTATTTACAGATCACAATCCCCTAACATGATTACATTGAGCCAGCCAGCAAAATGCCAAGTTACTAAGGTGGAGCCTAGGGTTGCAAGCATATCATATGTCAGTGCAGCACCGCAGTGGGGTTAGCAATGCCAATGCAGATGGGCTCTCAAGACAGGTAATGGGGTAAAGTATACCCAGATAGACTCAACCCTCTCAAGCAATGTTTCTCAAGGGACACTTGAAAAACCTAGCTTGCATTCTCGAGGGAGGGGGAGAAATCTGATAAAATGAGGGGCTGCCAGCCCAGACAGACAGAATTTTGTAAATTATTCTATGTCATTGTAAATATTAATATGATCCACAGGCTGGTTTCATAAATATAAGAAAGCTGTGTTATATGCTAATCTTTAAAAATGTTACCACAGTGCATCCTGCTGGAAGGAAGATGATAAGTAATGAATTTATGACTGTGTCTGATCTCAAGCTTGGAGACAGGATGTCTGGGCTAGGAAATTCTTTCTATTGTCCTTAGACAGAGATAATTACTGTTTCACATGTAAAGTGTATTTTATTGCTGTGGTTTCCTGGCAGGTGCAGATTACAAAGAAATGTTAAATTTTAAGTTCTGTGAGCCTAGGAAACTTATGCAGAACTATCAAGAATGATGTAATCTGAAATGACTCAGCAGTAATGTGTATTATAAATTTAAGGGCTATCTCAGAAAGTAAGAACAGCATTTTGTATTTGTGTCTGAACCTGAACACATCAGCTCACCAGCACTTGCTTGCTCTGTAAGTAAAGTTATTTCCAACATAGTCTCTCTTCTAGACAGATAGGAATATAGCCAAATTAGTGTAGATGTTTTCTATATTATGTCAGACTGTCCTACAATGTTGTTTTAATGAATTTCCTGTGATTTCTGAACTCTCTAATGTCATTGCATTGAGTTAATAAGTATTGTCTTGTGTTTTTATTATTTATTATTTTAAACCTTTTAACTGTGGCTGTTTTTTGTAGAGATAATTTAAACTGTGAGAGTACTTGCATTTATTTGGTGATACTGTATAAGCCACTCCTAAATAGCCTTCAAGTCTCAGTCACACTTACCAATTGGATAATAATAACTTTGCACAGTATAACTGGACACCCTTTGTTAATGACCTTTATAGCAGGTGATACTAGGGGTTGGTGGCAGTTGGTACTACAGTATGGTCAGGGCAGAAGGGGTCATAGCTAGAGAACTTGTGCCAGCCTTCCCCAGGAGTGTCTGTGTGTTTGTATATAACTCAGATCTCAAAGTCTATGTGTGTGTCAGCTACTTGAGAAGGGACATGAAGCACTGGTTGGACAGAGAGGGTGCTGGAGGTTTTGGCTTGACCACTTGGCTGAGATCTGAACCCTATAGCTGTGCCAGTGGGGACTCTTATTGGGGATCTGGAGAGAAAGGGAGAAACCAACGCCTGACTGACTGTGATCTCTGTTTGGTCTTAAGGGAAATTGTACTTTAATGTGTGTGTACTTGTTATCCTCCCAATGTGGATTCCCCTCACTGGTGCTAGTGGTGAGAATTGAGGCTTCTTGATTACTGGGCCAGTGCACATGTGTCACAGCTACAATGAGCCAGCAGGCAAAATGCCAAGTTATTAAGGTGGAGCCAAGGATTGCAAGCATATGATATGACAGTGCAGACCACAGTGGGATTAGCAAGGCCAACACAGTTGGGCTCTTAAGACAGGTTATGGGGTAAGTTATTGCCAGATTGGCTCAACCATCTCAAGCAAAACATTTCTCAAGTGTCACTTGAAAAACTAGCTTGAGTTCTCGTTGGGGTGGGGGGGGGGTAGAGAATAGTGAAGGCTGCCAACCCAGCTAGCTGAAATTTTCTAAATAATTCTATGTTATTTGTGAATAGTAATATGTTTTTATGCTTGTCTTACAAATGTAAGAAAGCTATATGTTATGTTAAACTGTATGTTATGTGCTGAGCTTCAAGAATGTAACCACAGCATACCCTACTGGAATAGAACAGAGTTAACTTGCAAACTCTAAGAAAATAAGTGAGTTGTTTACAATGATGTTTATCTCAGCTAGGAGACAGAATGTCTGAAGCTAGAAATTCTTTCTATTGTCTGGAAACAGAAATAATTACAGGTTTCAAAGGTAAAAGTGTATAACTGTTTTATGACTTCCAGTTCCAGGCGAACTTCTAAGAGATAATTGTTTTTTACACTGAAATGTTAAAAGTTTAAGTTTCTGTTAGCCTGGTAACTGAAGGCAGAGGTGTCAAATAGTGATGTCATCCAGCTAACCCAGCAGTAATATGTATTACTAATTTAAGAACTATCTCTCAGAGAAAGTCTCTGCATTTTATATTTGTCTTTGGATCTGACAACATCCTCTCATCAGCACTTGTCTTGCTCTGTAAGTAAGTCATTTAGCACATAGTTTCTCTTAGACATAGATAAGAATATAGCAAGATTAGTTTAGATGTTTTCTATACTCATGTGAGACTGTCCTGCAATGTTGTTTTAAAATATTTCCTCTGATTCTGAGTATTGTCTTGTGGTTTTAACATTTATAATTAGATATTTTTAAACCTTTCAATTGTGGCTGGTTTGTTGAGAGATATTTAAGCTCTTAGCATACTTGCATATGTATTTGCTGACACTGTACAGGCCACCCTTAAATAGTCTTGCTGTTGGTCACACTTAACCATTTGGATAATAGTAACATTACACAGTAGAATTGGTCACCCTTTGAGAAGGGCCTTATAGTAGCTGATAAGTAAGAGTGATTGGTGGCACCTGGTACTACCTTATAGTCTGGACAGAAGAGAGCATAGCTAGTAAACCTGTGCCAGTCTTCCCCAGGAGTGTCTGTGTGTTTGTATATAAATAAAATCTCAAAGTGTGTGTGTGTGTGTGTGTGTGTGTGTGTGTGTGTGTGTGTGTGTGTGTGTGTGTGTGTGTGTGTGTGTGTGTGTGTCTGTGTGTGTGTGTCAGCTACTTGCACAGGGACACAAAGCACTGGCTGGACAGAGAGGGTGCTGGAGGTTTTGGCTTGACTACTCAGCTGAGACCTTAACCCTATAGCTATGCCAGTGAGAAACCAGCCCCAGACTGACTATGATCTCTGTGTGCTCTTAAGGGAAATTGTACTTTACTGTGTGTGTACATGTCATCCTCCCAATGTGCACATCCCTCACTGGTGTTAGTGGTGAGGATTGAGGCTCCTTGATTACTGGGCCAGTGCAGGGGCATCACACACAACATGCATGAATGGTCACAAACTTTGTACCATTCACAAACTGCAGGTTGCTGAAATGATGTGTTTTTCATGACTTACTACTGTCATTGTAATGATTGCACGTGCCCATGATTCTTCTCAATATTTCTACATTATCACAGGTGTGCACAATGCAATACAGCCATCAGTATTGCTTCCTTCGTGCACATAAGTCAAGGACAACCTTACAATTCTTAAACCTATTTGTATGTTCTAACATCAATCATGAGGATTTAATTTATTACTTTTGATCACTCCCACAGTATACAGTATAATGGCAGTGTACTTCAATACTCTTACCACACAGGTATAGGTAGGTATTCTCAATATAATCATGTAAGTGACAGAAATATTACTGAGCATGTTACAAAACATATATTGTGACAACCATACATTAAGGTTTTATAACTGTAGTTATACTAGTGTTTATAGTTTACTTTAATATAAAACACATGCTTGACTATACACATGTTAATTTGCAATATCCTTTCTATGGTTACAAGTTAAAGCAGATGTGTCTCTTTCTGAAGTGCATGAGAAAACAGTGTAGGATGCATTGATTTTTTTATCTTTTACATGATAGGTAGGAATTACAGCATACTGATGGTTACAACAGACAACTTTCTGAACATATCTCTGATATGCCATAGCTTCAGTATATGCAAATATTGCCTTTTTTAAGTACTGTCCTTGTTAACTATTATCTCAATTCAGCATTTTGTAAACATTTATCACATTTATTCCCCTTTGCTACACTGTTACCTTTGTTTCCCTCTCACATCTGTTGTCAGCATTTTGTTTTAATTGATTCATATGTTTCACAAAGTGAACAGTATTACTTGTATAAGTAAAACTATTTCAGTACTGCTATTTGAGCAGTAATCTAATTATATTTGTGTACAGTTTCCTTGTTTAGCTTCCGCTGTGTCTTAATTCTTTCATTCAATTTACTCTTGCCTTGTATTATGCTGTCCGTGTGTGCTTTCTTACTGGGTTTGCTTAAATGCAGAATATGTTGTTTATATTTTGTGCTGGAGATTCATTGTACCTCATTTTGACTACTAACACATGTTCCGGCCATAAAAAGGCACTGCTGAACATGTAAACATTCTTAGCAACTTGCAAATTCAACCTCTCTAACTCTAACATCAACTGAACTAGAAGGTTTTGCTCAAATTGCAAACGCATCTTAATGAATCACTGAGCACGTTTTTTAGAATGTTCTCCTCTGATACAGGTAGTTTTAGCTATAATGTATCTAGAGGTTGCATTACCCTAGTTAGTACTAGTTGCCCTAGTTTTAAGAGGAAATTTATCTTACCTATTTTGATGATCTAAGGGGCTTAAACCTTTTTGATTGAAACAAATACTGTGCTGTTATATTCTTCATTTAGTGTACTTATTTCCAGTCATCATCAGTTATTATGAATAAAATTAGATGGGTCTCTCATTATTCCACAGGAGTGTGTATAATAAAACTCTAAGGTAATGCATTGCATATCAGTTAGAGAGGTTAACAAGTCTGACTATCAAGCTTATGACATCCTAGCCTACAAGAAGCATGTCATAACCCTAAGCTGATATTTTTAGGAAATTGGAAAGGACTTCTACTGGCTTTTAATCAGCAAAGCATCTAAAATTAAGTGTAATCAGGTAGAGCAAATCAGCAAACTTGATAATCTAATTTTTAAATCAAACAAGTAGTTACTACCTGAACAAATACACAGCATTTGCCAATGAGCAGAACAGACTAAACTCATTTCATGATTTGAATTTATCATTATTTGGATAACAAATGCAAACAAGATAGTCAAAAATGGTTCAAGCTCTTCTAAACTCTCTTTAGCCTCTTGACATTAAATCATGGCTGAAAACATGTCCTAAATTAAGGATGATACTATTCTTTATACACAGTTAGAAACATCCTTAATGCTTTTGAACACACTTGTAAGCAACCACTAACCCAAATATGAATTAAGATCCCATAGACTAGTATTTGTCTAATTCTTATCCATTTATAATCCCTGTATAATTTATCTCAAAATTAGATTCTGACTTTTAAATAAAAGAAGTTGATGTGATAGTCTCACACCTTAAAGAAGATAAGGATTCTGGCTCAGACAGGTTTGATTCAGATTTCTACGACTTATTTTTAACACAAAATCCTTACAATTCTCTTCAGATCATTCAATAATTTTAAACATTACAATGCAATGAATAAGTACATAAATCAGTAGAAAATAATCCTTTATCTCTAGCCTAATTCACAGCTTTGTTAATCAAAAAGTATTATCCCATTGATTATAATCAGGCTTGATAAAAAATCAGTTCTTAGTTGTTTTAGCCAGAAGATTTTCTTGGCTTGCCAGTCATGTCATATCAAAGTTTATGTTATCACTCAAACCTCTCGTGTTTAAAATTCCCCACATTTCTTCCTAGAAAAAGATAAAATTATTTAATGCCTACACTGATGTCCCCTCATTTGTAGATGCTATTTTGTTATATTTTCAAAATCCATTTTGACATATATTGCATCCTTTAAATATAGTTAAAGAATGCTGTAATGTCTTAAAATATAAATAACATCTTCGTAACCTGGCCTTAATTTTCATACAATGTTTCATAATAGTAACTCAAAATCATTATTCTTTAATCACATAGTGTCTGGATTAATGAATGTTTGCACTTAAGGATTAAATATAAATTGACACACACACACACACACACACACACACACACACACACACACACACACACACACACACACACACTTATCTGAGCAAATCCTAACTTTGTTTGTAGATAAAAAAGGAGAAATGGACAACTGGAAACAGTATTTATTTAATCTATGAAAGTATCCTTTATAAAGTAAATATTTTCCTAGAATTATATTATTTATAAAAATAATAATCTGCTCCTGAGTCCAAAATGAATACTTTGTATCTATTAACTAATTCGTCTTCACCTTCACATAGGTTCATAAGTTCTTAGGTAGGTACTAGGCTATCGGCCCAAGGGCCTACGTAAGCCTAGCCAGCAAGGTACCATAGCTTATGCCACCCAAGGAAGTTATTTTCCTGTGCCACTGTCCAGCAGAGACACAGAAGTGATCCCCAGGGTGTATTACCTATTTCCCACATGGGGTGAGATGCACCTTAGAATAAATGTAAACAGTTTGGCCAATCCAAAAGTGAAAGAATACCTAAACATCTCTAATTTCTTCATGTTTTCAATGGTTTCAAAAATGTCAAAACTTATTTTTCCAGGTGCTCAGTTACTCTTTTTAAATAATATCTTCATTATAGTACTGCACTGAGATAAGTTTTTCTTGATCCAGGAATTAGCCATAAAGTTTTACCCTTTCATGATAAAACTTTAATTTTATTATAAAATACATTATTTAATTAAATTCTTTATTGTATATGTTTAGAAAGCCATCTTTATTTTTGATATTTTTTAAATTATATAACAATCTTTAGAAGTTAATACCAATGCTGTAATACATGGCAGTGTCAGTGGAGCAACAGGTAACACACTCACCTTTAGGCTGTGGGTTCTATTATTGCATAAGGGAGAATATTGCATTTCTGTGTGTGTCATCCTTCAGATGAGATGCTAAACCAAGATCTCATCTTCTTAAGTTGGTGATGAATGTGAGAGATCCCATGGTAACTACCAAAAAGAGTAGAATAAATTCAAAAATGCCCTAACCAAATTTTCCATAGTAGTCTAAATGTACCTTCAGGCCTCAACTGAAATAAGACCACTACCCTAGTGGGACTAACGTGCCCAACAAAGGATAAATAAAATAAGTTGTCTTTTTAGAAGTCCAATTTTCCTGTGTGGAAGGATAAGATCTTTGTTAATTGATAAAATATTGGCATCATATTCTGACTGTGTTCATCTTTGGAACTTCAGAGTCATAAGCACTGTGCAATTGAAGTTAGATATGATCACAGCTCCACTTGTTAAGGTGAGTGATGACAGCTACATCATTTTTGTTTCCTGAAACAATTCTATGAGTTTTCATTGATGACAACTTAATTCTACTTATTGAAATTAATTGTGGAGGGGAGTATAGTTCAGAGTGTACAAATGAAATTACCAAATTCACATTTCAACAATATATACTGCTACTACACAGTGCTTACATGCCTCTCAATAAACTTACTACAATGGGAAAAATTGATTCATTTCACTTTTCCAATTATGAAGATAACCTTGCTAAAAATGTCTTGCTAATTTTTCATAGAATTGTTCATTCCACACACTGTCATTAGTTTAGAAATCTTAAAAAAATCTAAAGTGGTGGTATAACTGTCTTATTGGTATGTCTATTTAGAGTACTAGTTTATGTAGCAATGTTTTGATATCTGTAATCAAAGCCAAAGCAGGGGTATGATGAAGTGGGCAGCTCTACCAGATACAATCACTGTATAACAATGTCAATCAGTTCCTACAAGCAGCTCAGCTGTTTAAATGATAGTTTGTGTAGCTACTTCCCACACTTTATCAAAGGTGCTTCACAATGTTTATAATAAAACTATTATGCAGAAACATAAAGGAATATAATTGATCTTTCCTTATACTGAAGACCATACTCCTTGTTCTATATTTTAAATTGTACATCTTATATACATAAAACAAATGGCTTTGAAATTATATTGAATTTTTTTAGTTAACTGTCGGACTAAAATTGTCATTTATTATGCAGTTTGTTCCTTCTGTAATGCATTTTATATTGGTAAAATGAACCAAGTTTTCAAAGATAGAATTTTAGAGCAACATAACGATATGTTGAAGGGGAAAGAGATGAACACTCTAGCAAAACATGTATAGGAATGTGGTGTACAACATGCTTTTAAGTTTTTTTTGCGTTGGAAATTGTTTCTGTTAATGAGAGAGAAGGTAACTTGAAAAATAAAAGGCAGGATGGAAAGGGTTTCATTGAAGCCTGTTTTGAAGTCACGCCCATTATGGCCTTAATTCTGGAGAGCTGGCTTCTAGAAATGATTTCATTGCTGTTTATTTTTCTTATGTGACTGCTTGCTGATTTACAATCATGTTGCTAGCTTTTGGAGGCTGGATTTGTATTTTATGGGATTTTATTGGTTATGCTAAGACTTCCTGGTTGACAAAAAAGAATGAATGAATGATTTGTATCATGTGATTTTAACTTGAAAGTGTGATTGGGTCCTATGCTTTTTAAATTGTATATGTTTGTTTTCTTTTACATTGGTTTGATGAAGCAGTATTATACACTGCAAAAGAGTTCACCATTTATATTAAAGTTGAGTTTTACAAGGCATGGCAGTTTGGTGTTTTTTGCTATTTGGTTTGTTCACTTTGCAGTTATGCTGTGATAAAGGACAAATTATTATTCAAGGGATAAAAATTAAAAGGGCGATATTCCAGGGTGACTCTCCATCACCGCTGCTCTTTTGCCTTGCCCTTAATCCATTAAGTTGTCTTCTTAACAGATTAGGTCAGGCCTATAATTTGGCTCCCAGCAACAAAGTGTAAAGACTTGTCATCTTCCCCTTGAAGTTGATTTAAAACGGTATAGCTCATTAGATGAGGAACTGAAAGCACAACTGCAAGTAGTCAAAACTTTTTCAGATGATATAAGAACATAATTTGGTCTTGATAAATATGCAAAAGCAACCTTTTAAGAAGGAAAGCTGAAGCACCAAGAGAACATCAGTTTAGGATAAGAATGTGATATAAAAGAATTGAGCAAGAGGGAGTGTATAAATATTTGGGAATTGATGAAGTATCAGCAATAAAATATGAACAAATGCAAATAAAACTTAGTAAGGAATATTTTAGCAGACTTAAATTAATCCTGAAAACAGCACTGATATCTAGGAACAAAGTTCAAGCTATAAACTAATTTGCTCTTCCTGTCCTAACTTACAGTTTTGGAGTGACTGACTGCCCTGAAAAGGTGCAGGATAGATTAGACAGGAAAACAAGAAGGATGCTTCATGCTCATCAAATGATTTATAAAACTCAGTGCATACCAAGATTATATATTCCCCATTCCGAAGGAGGTATGGGCCTCCTTGCAATTGATTACGTGTATAGATCTGCAATCATGGGAATGCATACATATCTGTTCACTTCACAAGACTCAAACATAGATAAAGTTTTGAAACATGAGGAGAATAAATCTAAGATGACTTCCCTGCTTAGTATAGCAGAAGCATATTGGCTTCAAGTGAGAATGGAAATCAAACCAAAAGTAGATAAAAATCTGGCAGCATCTGAATGTGCCAAAACACAAAAGAAAAATATAAGGTGAAGGACCAGATAAGAAGTCAAGAAATGTGGGAAGTGCATAAATATAGTTGCGAGTATAGAAAACTCCTGGAACATCATGTTGATCAGGATTGAAAGCAGGAATGATTAAGGAGAGGCGAATTCAAACCAAAAGATGAAAGGTTAATATTGACCACCTGAGATAGTGGACTACATACACATTGGTTTACAAAGTCCATTGAACATGTGGGAGAGAGATAAATGTAGGTTTTGTAAAACATTATTGGAAAGAGTTGCACACCTTGTTGCTGGTTGTGACATGCTAATGGCAGAAGGACTGTGTACTGAAAGGCAAAATAATCTGACTACATCTTATATTACCTAAGTATAAATACCAGCTCAGACACCTGTTAGTGTTGGTTTGGGGGAACTTGAGGAATGATGAGGCCTAACTTGCTCACCTTTCTCCAGGTGGAAAGAAGGAGATGATGCACTTGATTGAAACAAGTCATTTGTGTTTAGCATTATTGGAGACTGAAGCTTGAAAAGGCTGTTAGAAAAGGTGAGTTGTTGGGTCTGGAAGTCTTTACCAAACTAGGCTATAGAATAGGGATACTATCAAGACTGTCTCTTTACTTGCCTAACCGACGACAGTACTTTTATTTATTAGAACATACTGGCAACTCTCTGTCTATATTTAGTTTCTTATAGACACTTTTATGAGATCTGTACCTAACCTTTTGAGTCATGAAAAGGCCAACAATTTTGATCTTTTGTTCCTTCATAAAACAAATGGTTCATCAAATTTCAGGTTAAAGGAACCACATCTTCATCAGCAAATAAATAAGATACATTGGCATGATTCATTTCCCAATGTATTCCCCACCTCTGGAACAAGCTTACACTACATGTCAAGTAGACAACCACACTTGCTACCTTCATCATAAGCCTATATAACTGGATAAACAGCCTCATGTTCCCCTTGGTCTGTCTTGTATTGCCTTGTGACTAGAGGGAACTTCTGCATAAGGGATATTAGCTCAGTTTGGAATAGCCTGCAGATAGTACTTACCTATGAAACTACAAATGGTACCATGCCACACATGTTCAGTACTGCCTCTCCTAGTAGCAGTGACAGGTCCTATGCTCAGTCACCACCAACTGGACATTCATCATCAGCATGGTGAGAGCTACAGACCACAACTTTGAGGATCAACATACCTGGAGAATGCTGTGATATGTGGCTGAAGTACTGGTAGAGTAGGTGCTTAAGGGAGTCACTCTGTTACGGAACATCCCACGTGTGGACATTTTGAGTAATCCACTGTACGGAAAAAGGCAGCTTCTTCTGAGACACAGATTTCAATATGTCCTGGGGTAGTTCAGTGATGAAGGTAAACAGAAGTTTTTTAAAAGAGAACAGATATGGACAATATACACTTCCAGATTTACCCTCCTACTTTCATTATGCAGGCCGCATCTCAAACTTGCTGTAGTTGTCAGCATCCCTATTAGTCTATGCTCAGATATCCATATCAGTTTAATACTAAAAATTGATGGGTGTCAGGGTTCAAATCCTTTACCACATGTTATACAGTTTTTCCTGTCAGCAGATGGAATGAAGAAATAACCAGATAGGATCACTGATTCATAGTTACTTACTAGATAGACTATTGCTCTGTGAGGATATTAAGAAGCCTTGCCTAGATTCCTGTGCTATCTTTTAGCCCTTATAATTTGTGTACAAGTAACACAGAGGAGGGCAAAACAAGAATATACTAGGACATTTATCCCTTTTACTTGTTGCCCCTATACACACTAACTTCTATTTTTTTTTTTGTTGCATTATCATAACAAACTCAATTAACGCAATGTAAACAGTTAACTAAAATGACTTGCTTACATCTGCATGTCAATGTCCATTCTTTTATCAGCTTAATAATGAAATTTAGTACTGTGGTACTAATAAAGACACTTCCATATGAATTTTGATATACATCTTTCTGGGCAGATTCCTGACAAGACAAAATCCATCAGTCATCTTAAAAAAATTAGTATCAGGAATCAGCAAATATATTTTTTCCATTATTGTCTGCCTTTCTGTCAGCAATTGATTTATACCATTGTTTAAAATTTTTGAGTTACAGGACCTTTGTGAAGGATTTCAGAAATGTAGACCACTTTTTTTTAAGATTAATAAACTTTATGATATCACATTAGCATTTTTAAATGAAAGATCCTATATTATGAAGAAAACTATTATAATCTTTTATACTTTAGATTCTTTCCCAGAAAGGTATGTTGAGTTCTGTATCAAAGTAAAACTATACGTCATGACTGAGGTTTTTTTTTAAATCTGAATATTGCTGCATCAGTTACTTTCTGAAGCAGTGTAATGCTGCAAGTATAGATGAAAGCCCTTCAAGTCTGATTTTTTAATAAAGTTTATTATTTTAGCTGAATTATCGAGTAGTTTGTTGATGCATAATTTGGCAGTTTGGTTTTGGTTTGGCATGCATATCTGTGAAGCTTATTTGGACACCTAGTAGTTCCTTCAAAAAAATGACTAAACATTGAAGAAATACTCAGGTTAATAGATAATGCATTTTAACAAATTTCATTCCATAAAGCACCTTGTAAAATGTATACTGTACACTGATTGCTCATTGATGTAATTCTTAATACCTATATCCATCATGGTTAAATAAGAATCGCTGTACTTTGGAACAGCCGTATCTTTATTTATGATCAAAATTATGTGGTTGTCACTGGCTTATTATGTCACATGCACAATGCATTGTTTGTTTTACTCAAAAAACTGTACCAATTTAACATTTTATTCACTTTGACTTTGATCATGGTTAAAAAGTACTCTCGTGCCAGTCCACCTACCCAATTATCAAAATTAGATAAACAAATAAGTTAACAATTCAATAACTGTACAAATGAATGAACTAATGAATGACTGAATACATAAAATGAATTTAAGAACTGTAATACTAAGGTAGAATACCATACCGATAAGTAATAAACTGGAAAAAATATATGGCTAATATTAGTTGTCATATCTATATTAGAACCTGGCTTTAACTGCAAGTTTATTCAGAGATTAATTTGAAGCCAATACATTTCTTCTAGATGCAGAAAAAGGAAAAGAAACCTGAACTTTCATATTAAAAGCAGTTCTGCATCAGGAACTGTTATATAGTGCATGGAGCATTAAGATTATACTCAAAAAATTGATAAATTACATACTGGTTCAGCAATGCAATAGCACAGGACCCAAACTTAGCAACACTTAACAGGGTGCTTAACAATGTTTAAGCACATCCTATGTATTGTTAAGGTCAGGCCTGCATTAAAAGCAGGCAAAGCTGACCAATAAATAGTAGCAGCAAGACATGACATAATTTTGTTTAAACTTCCAATTTTATCTGCTGTCAGCTAAAGTATACACAGCACTTTGCTTACAACTTCTTCCCTTGGATAAGAAATATGTAAGGACATCAGTCACTTCCCCATTGCTTTACTAGCTTTCAAAACTGGCATGAGTGTGTGTGTGTGTGTGTGTGTGTGTGTGTGTGTGTGTGTGTGTGTGTGTGTGTGTGTGTGTGTATGTGTGAAACTCTGAAAGCAAAGATGAAAGATTCATGATCTACTCTAAAAATGAAACTCTCTATAGTGGAGCCAGTAGAAAATAGAATAGCAGAGAGCAATCCTCTCAGAACCCAAACTATTTTAATGTAAAAAAGCAACAAGCAGAAAATCTATAAAAGTACTTTAATAAAAATAAAGGTTAAAAACCCAAAGGTTAAGTGCTTTCATCTCTTTTACAATTTAGACATCATCAGAAATCAGAACCTTAAAAAAATGTTGAAACAATCGACCGATAAATACAATTGGCGTTATACACATACCTCCTCTCTCATCCAGTCCCAAAAACCCAAGTCAGATAACTCACAAAAACCCTAGATAAACTTCTGATAATAAAAGGTGTCACAACTTGTGCCAAAAAGTAAAAGTTTATAACTTATTACCTCTTCTCTTTAGTTCACTTATTATCATTCATGCCAGGGAAAGTGGTGGCATCAAAGCCTTAACTACTAGAGAATCTCACAGTGCAGTAACAACTTTTTCCAATCACCCCAGTATGCAGTGGCTGCCACCTGCTCTATAACAAGAAACATAAACTTGGTAAAACCATTCCAGAACAAGGAGTGCCTTGCAAGTGCACTTATGTTGTCACCACATTGCACGCTATATACATGTTGATATATCCTGCAGTTTAATGCATTTGTCTTACCAATGTAAAATCTCTCACAACGGTTACAAACAGCCATGTAGACCACACTCTCTGACCAACAATTAAATTTGCCACCATTGGCAAAACACATAATCGTGTCATATAAGTCACTGGTGTGATTACACCCAATATTTGATATTTTGGCTCCTCTTATAAGTAAATAAAGGGCTACATTCAACCAAGATCTTTGTAGTTTTGTCTCATTGAAAAATAAGCCAATTCTTGTGAATAATACTCTCAATAACCTTAACATCAAGGGAATAATCCAAAACCATGTTGTCCTGGGTATCATACCTGGCACGTAAAGACGTACCAGCTCTTTGATTTTTGACTAAACCATATTTAATAATAGGGCCATACCTCCCTTCATACTCTGTCCATATTTGGTTCTCAGTTGTGTTGAGAAGTGGATCAGGATATCAACAATTAGAAAACATACTTTTTAACACCGAAAATTCTTTTAGACATACCATGTCATTGGAGGCAAGCCTTGAAACTCTGGTGAATTGACTCCTAACTACCCCCTTTTTCTGGTGCAAAGGGTGACAACTTGAAAAATAAAGAAATGTGTTACAAAAAGTGGGTTTGCGATAAATACTAGTTTCCAAACCCACATCGGGCCCCCCAATGTAATGATATATCCAAGTAATGGATCTTTTTAAAACCAATATGGTGGGTGAATTTTAAAATACTAGTACGACCCTCCATTTGTCTGAAAAGTTCCATAAGTAGGCCCTGGTCACCCTACCAAATGAATAGCAAATCATCCAAATATCAGTATTACTTGATACAATGTTGGAATAAAGGGAGTTGAAACAATGTGTTGAGTTCTCATTTTAACAATATACCATTGGCAAACATAGGGACATATGCTGCCCCCTTTGCTGTGCCTGTTTATTGCTTGTAATATTCACCACTAAATGTCACACAATTATTTGTCAAAACAATATCCATAAACTCATGAATAAGAACCTCATCATTTTCTATAAGATCACCAAACTTATGGACCATCTCATCAAAGCACAGCAAGCCCACCTCACGGGATACAATTGAAAAAAGACTATGAATATCTCACGTGGCAAAAAGACTGTCATGGTCCAAAGCAACTTTTTTTAACTTGTCCAACAAATCTCAAAAATCTTGAATTATGCGAGGAAATTTACAAAACGAATTCTTGAGTTTAAAATCAATAAACTTTGCAAGACGTTCAGTTATGGAACCAGAGGAGGCAAGAATTGGTCGCAGAGGAGGATTAAAAACATTTGAAAGCAGTTTGGGAATTCCAAAAATCTTTTGCACAACAGGGTCAGTCACCTTTAAATACTTGTGAAGATTTAAGGTAATGCGATCAAATAAAAGCAATTCATCCAAGACAGTGTTACTACCGCTGTATGCAATATTAATCTCGTTAAGTGAGGCCAGGCCATAAACTTCCATGTCCCCAAGAAGAATATACATACAGCCAGCATAATCTATATTATAAATGATCATAAAACCTCCCCACTTGTCGGGTTTCATACAAAAAATATCCTTATCCAACATAATAGACAAAATAATCTCTCTGCCTCTAGCGGAGAGATTATAAAATCTATGTTTTTGCCTACTACTCAATAAAACCTGAATCTCTCTGTCACACATTTTTTCAAACATTTGTACTGGAGCTAGTAAAGGGGGGTTAGCTAAACTTTTCCTCGTAAGGCTTGTTGTCAGTAACAAAGTCACTTTTGCCTTCCATCATCACCTGTAGATTAAATTTTCTAGTAAACAACTTCAAATCTAAAAGCATGTATTATCATTATAATTCTTATTTTTATTGTTTTTATATTGGAGTCTGTGATATCCCAGCACTGGTCCAGTAATCAAGGAGCCTCAATTCTCACCACTGGCAACAATGGGAAAATGTACACTCTCAGAGGATGGCAAGCACACACACACAGTAAAGTGCAATTTCCCTTAAGAGCACACTGAGATGACAGTCAGTCTGGGGCTGGCTTCTCTTTCTCTTTTCAGATCTCAAAAAAGACTACCCGCTGACACAGCTACAGGGTTGAGATCTCAGCTGAGTGGCCAAACTAAGACCTCCAGCACCCTCTCTGACCAGCCAGTGCTTTGTGTCTCTGCCCAAGTAGCTGACACACACACAAACACACACACACACACACACACACACACACACACACACACACACACACACACGCACACTTTGAGATGTGTTTTATATACAAACACACACACACACACACACACACCTGGGAAAGACTGGCACAGGTTTAGTAGCTATGCCGTCTTCTGCCCAGACTATAAGGTAGTTTCCACCTCCACCAGACAGTCCTTATCAGCTACTTTAAGGCCCTTAACAAAAGGTGTCCAATCCTACTGTGTAATGTTACTATTAATCCAAATGGTAGTTTGACCAAAAGCAAGGCCATTAGGAGTGATCTGCACAATGTCACCAAATAGATATGCAAGTACTGAATAAAAAAATAGTGAACTAGTCTCCCAGACACACTCCAACAGTATTCACAGAATGATCGAAGGAAGCAGTGGGATAATAAAATCATTTTATTAAATGATAAAAGCACTTATAAAATAACTAGTAAGTGCTTTCATTTAATAAAGTATTAAACTTCATCAGACACCATGTTCTTTACATCACTTCCTTATATTCTCAAATAGTTCAAATTCATTGGTTGAAAAAAATGCAAATCAATCAATGAACCCACCACCATAGCTTGCCTAAAAGGTACCACATACACAATAAAACCCAAAGAATTGCACATGTATATGTGTGTGCTTTCTAATCGAAAAAGCTTAATAAAATTAAATACTGAGTAAGCATTTTACCTATGAGAATTTTAGTGGATGGGAGGGATTCAATAACTTCAGGTTGTGCACAATATTTAGATTTCAAATTACAGAAAATACTGAAAGAAGAACTTCGGATTTGTAAGGACTCGTGGACCTTTTTGGCTTCCTTAAACAAAATACAGTACAGCCAAACAGATATACTGGTGACCCATAGGCACCGGAAGATGTTATAGACTGGGGGGTGGAGGCTGACAGGGGCACTTAGTGAACTAAAAAGGGTAATTTTTTATAACTATGTGCTACCGCAACATAGGTTCACTTGGAGGACATTTTAAGCTTAGCCAATTCCTTTTTGGTGCTTGAATTAGCATTTTCTGATTGGTCTTAGCTATCCCCATGGCTGATAATTTTATATTAGCCCTAGTGAGAACAACTGTGATCATACCATAGATAATTTGAGGGGGCCATGTAACGGATGCAGCAATTAGGAACTGCCTCTATCCATTAGTGGCATGAGGGGAAATCCTGGAGTACATTTTCTATTACCCATCCTTAGATCCAAGTTGCATTTGAATATGGACGAATGAGCTTTGTTTTATTTTTTTGGATAGTCTGTTCCAAAACAGTGGTAGCCTCTGTGTTATATATCCATCTCTTCACAACATTCAGTTTAGATACCTGGACTGAGTATTTCTGATGCCATTTGACTTGCTGATGTTCAGTAGGTCCATCTGTATTATGTCGGAGGATGCTTTGTATGCCAGACATGTCACCTCTGAGCACTCTGTAGGATACTGAGTATAGTAATAAATCTTTGAGGTGGTCCATGCAAGACCTATTGTTTAGGACTTACATCCTTTTAATAAGGTATCTCTGAAGGTATTACAATTGTTGCTTGGGGCTGGACAGATACATGCCAAATTTGGCATTATACAAAATGGTTGACATAATGAGAGCTTTGTAAAGGGGGGCAACATCATCTCTAGATCTAGTCACAATCAATTTGTTTATAAGCTGTGCAATATAGAAAGGCTTTATGACTTTGGGCACATGTTGGTCAAAAGTTAGGTCACTGTACACACAGTTCCCAAATGCCAAACAATTGGATCAGTTCTCAGAGGGCATTGTCATGATTTTGACACCAGTTATTATTTGGGACAAACAATCCTGCATGATGGTTAAGTCATTCGGGGATTCAATAACTTCTCCTAGCTTGCAGTCATCTCAAACTTAGCTGGCCAAAGCTCTTTGGTATTTCCTTTTACTTTTGAGATGTATATGCCGAACAGAAAAAGTTTCCGCACCGAACCCTGGGGACTCCATTGGTGACTAGTCTCTTCACCTGTTTTGATCTCCTGCATCCTGTGAGCCAAGTTGGCAATGCAGCTGGTGATGTAAGTGTGTGCTCCTACATTATTCATCTTTTGTACTACACCTGAGTAGGGGACTGTGTCAGAAGGCTTGGCCAGGTCAAGGTAATGTGGCGTGAACTGTTTTACCTTCATCCATTGCTTTGGTAACAAGTGTAAAGCTTAAAATTTGCCCATGATTTTGAGCTTTTCACACTTTCCTCTGGGCTGTTTTCAAACACATTTTTTAGAGCCATGCATATATGTATGCATTCCTTGATTCACCTGCCTAATTGTATTAAATTATATTCCTTGTATAATACAACACACTTGTTAGACTTAAGTTAGAGCACATTTAAAATTTATTGTTTAAACATTTTTCCAGTAGGCAATGAAACAAAAATGCATTAATCAATAATGACAAAACTGCCCTATTCAGAACAATTCCATGGTAACAGTCTACTTCTGCACACAATTGCATTTTAAATTTATTGTTTGAACATTTTTCCAGTAGGCAATGAAGCAAAATGCAGCACCTACAATGACAAAACTGTGCTATTCAGAACATTTCCATGATAACAGTCTACTTCTATTCTGTTGCACAGCTTTTTGAACTTATTTTCAATTGGGGGGGGGGGGGGCAGAAGGCCAAAAACCAGGGACATTTTAAACATTGCATGTATAATTTTGGAAAGTTGCTTGCATAAAATGCTGTTACCACCATGCATTTCACTGCCAAGTCTTGAAGCCAGAACACTGTGCACTACAGTCATAGCAACATACCACTAAACTAAACCAGCAGTTTCTTAAAAGACAGGAAGACAAATTTAAATGGCTATCACATCATTTAGTGAATTCAATTCTCACTTCTCACCATAGATCTCAACCTCTTAGCACAAAAATACAGAACAAAGCCAATAATGGGGGAATGCAGCCCCAAAATAGGGACGTTCAAATACTGATTTTATAACCTTAGAAAATTGCTAGAATAAAAGGTTTTGTTTTACCACTCCTGCAGACCAGAAAGAACAGAACAAAAATATGATGCATAAATTCACAAGTGATGGTGGCTAGGGACTTTAGGCTCTTTTTACCTGTACACACGGTACAGGGTTTGAGCCTGAGTACCTCTAGCCACCAGATGTACCCTTCTGGGTCCATTTACACACACACACACACACACACACACACACACACACACACTGTTCCCCTGCTGCTCCACTCTGCAATTAGGGTACTCACTCTGATAGACAGACTCTCTGTTCCCCGGCTCCACTCTGCAATTAACTCTGTCCTACAGTCCAGATGCAGCAAACAAACTCCATTCTGCAGCAGCTTCTGAATATCCTGCTTGCAAATAACAGCTGGAAATGCGCTTATGTCATCTGCTTGCAAAAAACAGCTGGGAGGTGTGGAAAGGGACAGAGGTGATCTGCAAAAGTGGGGGGGCTCCCCTCCCCCTGTGCTCTATGGTTCCGGCACCCATGTGGTGACCATAGATGCATGTGACCTATACACAATTATACCACAGGATATTGGACTGGAGTGGGTCCACAAAATACTTATAGAACATAGGACCTCCCCCCATGATACTATTACCCTAATACTGGAGCTTTTAGAGCTGGTACCTAGTAATAACTATATAACATTCACCAACAAGTACTATTTACAGAAAAGGGGTATTGCCATGGGTTCACCTTGTGGCTGGGCATATGCCAATGCAGTCATGGTGTATTGAGAAAAAACATTTTGTTTTTCAGTCCTCCTACAATAAGCACATTAGGACATATCATAGGTTCCAGGATGATATTTGCATTATATGGAAGGGATCACTGGCTACACTCGAGCAATTCCTGGAATACATAAATAACACCACTTCATTCTTTAAATTCACTTTGAATGTGAACTTCAATTTGGTTAATTATTTGGATGTTCACTTATTTAAGGATGAAGTGAAAGGGGGATATGTCACCCCAATTCACAGGAAACAGACATATTCTAACTGTTTCCTTCACTACAGTACTTCACATCCCCGGCATCAAAAACGTTCTGTAGTGAAGGGACAGTTAGTTAGGGCAGCTGGAATGGTCACCAGACACAAAGATTTTATTCAGGAGTGTAATACTTTATGCCCAATTTTTCCTTAAAAGAGCATACCCTGTAGAATTAATTGACGACTTGATTCAGGAAGTCACAAGGAAAAGAATGAATGGACATTTTCAGCCCATTCTGGGAGATGAATGTCACTCTACAGATGCAATAGTAGAAGAGGTTGTTTATTCTGTGGTAGACTGGTATAACTACAGACACGCAAAAGTATGGTATTGAACAAGTGTTCGATTTTTCAAGATCTTTAACCATTACATTTAGTGAAGAATTTAGAAAGTTAAGGTCCATAATTAAAAAGAACTGGCCTATATTTACAGATGACTGTAACATTAGAAAACAAATAGGTGAAAGACTTGTTATTACCTACAGAAAGGGAATGAATTTTTAAGAAATATTTAAGGAGAAACAGTTTATGAATAGTCATAGTACGCATGGTAAGTGTGGGGCATGTGCATGGTGCCATAAAATTCAAGTAACAATTTTATGGTACGAAATTCTACATACCATATAAAGGGAAAATATAAATGGAATTTACTTAGCATCGTGTGACTCATGCCCAGCCTTTTACATAGGTAAAACCAAGAGGAAATTTAGTTAATGGATTTATGAACATGACTATGCTATAAGAAAACATAGCTTAAATAATTTTTAGCTAAACATGTTTGTGATAATTTAGAGCATTGGTTTAGATTTTTAGTCATTGATCAGGTTGAAATTAATGACAAAAAACATGGGGACTAGTTTTAGAATCTAAGGAACTTAGAAGGCAAATCTGTTTGCAGGCTGACAGTTGGCTGGAGATAAATGAGCGTAGCTCCATCACCCCAGTGCTAAGGTTAAAAGCATTGGAGAGAAAAAAACTTTAGCACTTTATAGTCATTATATTTTATACACAAGTTTTCAGTAATGCTTATTCAGTATTTTACTTTATTAAACTTTTTCCATTAGAAAGCACACACATATACCATATACAATTCTTTGGGTTTTATTGTGTATGTGGTACCTTTTAGGCAGGCTATGGTGGTGGGTGCATTTTTTTATCCAATGAATTTGAACTACTTGAGCATATAAGGAAGTGATGTAAAGAACATGGTGTCTGATGAAGTTTAATACTTTATTAAATGAAAGCGCTTACCAGTTATTTTATCAGTGTTTTTATCGTTTAATAAAAGGATTTTATTGTTCCACTGCTTCCTTCGATCATTCTGGAAATACTATTGGAGTGTCTGGGAGACTTGTTCACTACTTCATTTTTTTATTCAGTTTTTGTGTTTTGTTTTCACTTTTGGTAGATATGCAAGTACAGTAAGAGCTTAAATATGTCTCACAAATATCAGCCACAAATATAGGTTTAAATATATTTAATAATAAATTATAAAAGAACAAGACAAGACTAAATATTTATTCACAGTGACTTTGGAGTTCAAAATCACAGGAAATATTTAAAACAACATTGAGGGACAGTCTCAAATAAATAAAGAAAGCATCTAAGCTATACATCACTATATTTCTAACTGAATCTAATATAAATTACTGCACCCTAGTTAACTTATTTACAGCAAGGCAAGAGCAGAGGTGAAAGGATTTTGTCAGGTCAAAGACAAATACAAAAAGCACTGTCACTCTCTCAGAGAGCTCTTAAATTAATATTAAATATTACTGCTGGGATACTTGCAGCATGACATCACTTTTTGTCACCTAACTTCAGATCCCAGGCTCAAAACAACCATTGTTAGAAAATGCTAGCATTTAGCAGCTCCCAGTGAAAATACATAGCCTTCAGATGTTTACCAGTGCTAGAAGACATTAAACAATAAAACACTTACAAAACAGTGCAGCAGGCTCCGTAGTTTTTGACATTGTGTCTGCTACTGCACTGAAAGTGAAAGATAACATCTATTGTATTATGTGGTTATAAAACAATTTTATTTCAACTATTTTCCTGAAGTTTTGCCAGTTAACCCTTTATGTTCTAGTTTCTACTTTTAAAACATATACATTTGCACAGGTATAATAGTTTATATACATTTCTGTTCTTTTCCAGTAGGGTACACTGTGGATACTTCCTTAAACTCAGTACTTCACACCGACTTCTGTACCAGCAGCTTGATATACAGACAACATACAGTTCTAATATAGTGATAACACAAGCGATTGCATCCTGCTGATATCCACAAATGATACATAACGTCTTACAAAATTCCAGATAGCTGGGCTGACAATGTGACAGAGCCAGTGTTCATTTAGGAAAGAAGAATAACAGTCTACATTAGTTTAGTTCAGCTAGTCTAACAATGGTAAAATAAATCATGATAAATAGAGATGTGCTCATTGTTTAGTTTAATATAGAGAAGGGTAAAAAAGTTGCAATTTATTAATATATCTTTGAATGAAATATGTGAGAGATAGACATTTTAATTGAAAAAGAGTATAATAATGGAAACAATGTCCAGATCACATTGTTTTGAACAAAACAGAGACTATATAGAGAATAAAGAAATTGATCATATCACATCTGTTTTCCATTTATAGGTTTAGGAAAGCCCTAATGCAACATAAAATAAATTGCCAGCTATGTTCTAAAGAAATGCAGACATAAGTAAAATAGAGAAATCAAGTGCAGAATTTTAACCATCATTAAGATGAAGTTACTAAAGGCCCTGGCAGTGTATACTGGGGATGGAAGTAATAAAGCAGAAGGGATATTGATAACCAACTGAAATGTTGTGAACCATTATAGAGAGATTTGTAATGCAGAGTCTGAATGGCTAAAACAATGGTCTTATATATGCCTAGTTTTGAGATGGCCATTTCACAAACTATTTCCTTTTCTCTGAGGGATGCTAATCTTGGACTTAGTATATATAAATTCAGAGGTGTGTGAAAGGGTAGATGCTCTCACATTAGGGAGTGCAATCCTCCCTTCGAGACAAAAGTGTAAATGACAGAAGTGATGTTCAAGATTTCAAGATTCATTTTCCTCTTGCATTTTCGATATTTCTTTTTGGCAAGTCAACAATCAGCATTTTGTGTGCCAACATTTCAATAGGGAGTCAACCATCCATGAAGCAAAGTGTTTAAACAATTAAAGTACCCAGTACACATAATTTATCAGGGCAGTTGTCAACTGCAATTAATTTGTAAGTCACATTGAAAATTGTATAATAATTTGTTTTGCTCTATAAGGGTTTTCATTAAGGAGTTACTCAAGGAGCTACATCCTGGGTTAATATATTCATATTGTACTGGTACCAAATATATTATCTGTCTTTTATTTCTTTAATATTCAGTTTGTCCTAAAATTTGGAAACTGTCTTGAATTCATAAAGCATGCAGTGCATTTCATGACACCAGGCAGTTTGTCAGCAATGAATTATATATATATATATATATATATATATATATATATATATATATATGTATATATGTATATATATATATATATATATATATATATATATATATATATATATATACACCTCTACTTAAATATATTAACTCTGAGATTGCGCTACCGTAGGGAAAGGGGAAATCTCCCATTCCATGCTTCTGCAGAAACTGCGGAATGAGAAGTTTCCTTGTTCCCCGATGTAGCGCAATCTCTGAGTTAGTATATTTAAGTTGCAGGAGTGCAGAGGGCTTGCTCCCATACAGAATCCTTACCTAAATCACTCACATACTCTATTTAATCCCCCCTTCAGATGTTTGAGTTTCTGAAAACTCGATCATATGTCAGCAATGAATTATATATATATATATATATATATATATATATATATATATATATATATATATATATATATATATATATATATATATATATATATATATATATATATATATATATATATATATATATATACACCTCTACTTAAATATATTAACTCTGAGATTGCGCTACCGTAGGGAAAGGGGAAATCTCCCATTCCATGCTTCTGCAGAAACTGCGGAATGAGAAGTTTCCTTGTTCCCCGATGTAGCGCAATCTCTGAGTTAGTATATTTAAGTTGCAGGAGTGCAGAGGGCTTGCTCCCATACAGAATCCTTACCTAAATCACTCACACACTCTATTTAATCCCCCCTTCAGATGTTTGAGTTTCTGAAAACTCGATCATATGGTCCCCACCATATGTGATTTGAGAATTCGGAAACTCGATCAACTGAAGTGAACCCATATATATATATATATATATATATATATATATATATGTTCATAGGTTGGTACTAGGCTATCGGCCCTAGGGCCTATACAAGCCTAGCCGTAACAATCCCTGGCTATTTCTTCCCACACTATTTACTTCCCTGGACCCCTGTCTAGAAGGGCGACTGACGTGATCCCCAGGGTGAATTTCCTTTCTCCCATCCAATCATCAAGGTTCCTTTTGAAGAGGGCCAAAGAGGTGCTCTGCTTGACATGTATGGGCAGTCTATTCTGGAGTCTGGGGAGTCTCTGGGTCAGGAACCTATCCCTCCAGCATGTTTTGTTTATTGTGGTGACAAGGTTTAGATGCCTGGAGTGTGTGGCTCTCAGGGATTGGGATTTCTTTAAGTGTAGCATGTCCAACAGTTCTGGGTTTGACATGGCCTTGTATGTTAAGCAGAGATCACCTTGGAGTAGACGATATGCGACAGAGTATAGCTGGAGTTTTTTAAGGCAGTCAGCGTAGGGCATCTGCTTTAGGCCTGTGATTCTTTTAGTGAGGTATTTCTGCGGCCTTTCCAGTTGTTGCAGATGTCTTGAGAGGTACATACCAAATGGGGCATTGTAGTCTATAATGGGTCTAATGAGGGATGAGTACAGTGGGACAATGACCTCCTTTTTTCCTGGATGAACAGCCCTTGGTGATGAGGTGTGCCACATAGAAGGACTTCCTGACTGTTGTGGCAATGTGGTTATTGAAGGTGAGACCACTGTCCACCTGTGTCCCTAAGTCCCTTATCACACTTTTGGTGTTTAGTGTACTGCCACCTATGTGGTAATTCACAGGTACATGTTTTTTCCCAAAGGGGATAACATTTATCTTATAAATAACATATACATTTATAACATTTATAACATAACATATATTATTGTGATAAGGTTTCTGATTAAAATTTGTTATGTTTTCAAGACAATGATGGCAAAAAAAAAAAAAAGAAATCACCTACAGATTGAAGCCTGAGAGGTGAACACCATCACCTGTGTTGCGAATGCATAACCAGCTCATTACGATCAGAGGCATAATCATAATTTTTATAGAGCATGGAGATTCACCTGTTTCCACAAACTACTAGTTCTTACTATCTTACAGGTTTGAAAGACATGAAACACTTAGCTCTGCCATACAGACAGTGGTCAGAAGTTAAGCGTACCTTTGACAGATTAACTTCTTTAAAGGCTATTAAATACCTTAGTCTGTAACCACCTTGAAAGCCATTAAACAGGTAAGTCTGTTTTTTTCTGTGGCAGGTAGTTTACAGTTTTCCAATCTGTTTCAGCTTCTTGCAGTTCTTTTGTGGTGGCAGCTGTGTATGCTGTATTACAACACTAAATTATAACACCTGAAAACCATGTATAACAGAGAGCATTATTATCATGTCTTTGATCGTATCCAGCTTATTGTGTGTTCAAGACATGGATGACAAGAAATTCACCTTGAGAACAAAGCTTGAGAAGTAGATCTTGGCATCCACATTGAGAACAAATAATGAAGGGCTATCATCCATGACCTGATCACAATTATTTCTAGTGCATGCAGCTTTATCAAGTTACAAAAAAAAAGTGTAGAAGCGACTTTCAGTGCATTTGAAAGGTAATAAAGCACTTAGCTCTCTCAAGCAAACAGCAAGTAGAAATTATGTGCCGCTCTGGACATTTATTTGCTTTAAAATTTGTTCAGCACTTTGTTTTGCCACACTTTCTGTTTATAAGTGTGACCGAGTGAAGTTTCAACAACTTTTAAAAGCTGTTTTACATTCTTTTGTGGTTCATTGACAGCTGGTGTTGTCTGTTGTTAGTCCCCAACATAAGACCTGATCTTGACAGCATTTAGGGGTGCTTAGCAAGATTTCAGACATAATCATAGTGTTTCATGTGCTTGGTATTCAACTCTCTGATATGAAAGAGTCTTGTTATCTTCCAGCATTTACAGCATAATTGGGGCACTCCATGTACTTTAAGAATATAATGCACAAGTAAAATTATAAGCCATATAGATTAGGCAGTTTTCAATAATTTCATTAAAATCATGCTGTCTCTGAATACCACCAAGTTGAATTAAATGAATAGATGCTTAAATGTCTTCCTACACCAAATAACCCTTCATAAAAATTATGAAAGAAGTAACGTCATGTTTTACTGCCTGAACAGCCTGGTATAAAATATGTCTGCAGCAGCACTTGGTGCTCACCCTTCAATACATCCTCTGAATTCTTATATTAAGACTGACTGACTGATTGATTGAATTATGGTTACTTCATGTGTCCAACGTGTGTATGGCTAATATTGTATTATGGTTTCTTTATGTGTCCAATGTGTACAGCTAATATTGTAATATAGTTATTTTATGTGTCCAATGTGTATACATCTAATATTGTATTATAGGTTCATAGGTGTGTACTAGGCTAATGGTCCTGGAGCCTTTACAAGCCTAGTCCATAGGATTACCCCTGGCATTGTGCCATCCGACCTTAGTTCCCAGTGCCTTTGTCAAGTAGAGCCACTGGAGTGATCCCCGGGTAAATTTTCTATTTACCATCTGCTCATCAAGATTTCTCTTGAAGAGAGTGAGTGAGGTGCTCTGTTTGACATGTATGGGAAGTCTGTTCCATAGCAAGGCAGTCTCTGGGTTATGAACCTGTCCCTCCAACATGTTCCGTTGATTGTGGTAATGAGGTAGAGGTCTCTGGAGTGTGTGATGTGGAGGGATTGGGATTTCTTTAGATGTATCATTTCTAATAGTGCTGGGTCAGACATGGCTTTGTAAGTCAAGCAGAGATCACCTCTAAGTAGGTGATATGAGACAGAGAATAGCTTGAGATTTTTGAGTCTGTCCATATAGGACAAGTGTTTAAGGCCTAGGATCCTCTTTGTGAGGTACTTTTTCAGCCTCTCCAGTTGTTGCAGGTTTCTAGTGAGGAACATGCCAGATGGGGTATTCTACTCGATGACTGGCCTAATGAGGGAAGAGTAGAGTGAGACAATGACCTCTTTCTTCCTGGATGCAAAACCCTTAGTAATGAGATGTGCCACATAGAAGGATTTTCTGACCACAGTGACAATGTGGTGGTCAAAAGTGAGGTTGCTGTCAACCTGTGTGCCTAGATCACTTTGGGAGTTAATAATAGCTCCCAACTTGCAATTGTCTGTGAACTTTGTCAGCCAGAGTCCCTTCGTATTGGCCTGGACTTCAGAGAAGTAGATACCAAACAGGAGAAGACACAGGATTGAACCCTGTGGGACTCCACTCATGACTGGTTGGCAGTCTGACTTGGAGTCAGCTACTTTCACACTGTGGGTTCTATCTGTGAGCCAGTTTGCAATCCACCTAGTGATATATGGGTTGATGCCTAGCTTAATGAGTTTTTCTATGATTCCTGAGTGGGGAATGGTATCAAAGGCCTTGGCCAGATCATGGTAGGCTATATGAGCCACCTTGCCTTCATCCACTTCTCTGGTGACTGACTCAGAGAAGTCAACCAGGTTGAGAAGGCACAATCTACCCTTCACAAAATCAAATTGTGTGGGATCCAGAGTTTGGAGATTCCCTATATCCTTGTTTATTAGGTCCATGATGATGCATTCCATAGCTTTGCATATCAGACTCGTCAGGCTAATGAGGCAATAGTTCCCACGGTCCTTAATTGCTAGTTCTCAGGTTCTGTAATCGCTCCTCCTTTGTGGAGAGGGATGACTGTAACAGTGCACCATTCGGTATGGACAAAGCCTGAGGTGAGGTTGTGGTTGAACAGGGCACACAGATGAGGTGCCAGTTCACTCTGTAATTCATGTAGAACACAGCCAGGAATATTGTCACATCCCATAGAAGCTGTATTCTTGGCCTTGGACAGTGCTGTTTTAACCTGTGCAGCAGTAATACTGGGTGCCTGGCAATCTACTGGTATTGTGATTGGTCCTTTGGGGGGGAGGGGTAAAGTTGGCACTGAATCTGTCAGCCAGTATATTGGCAATATCTGTTGGCTTGGTATAGGGGGTACCATTGTGCAGTAGCACAGAGCAAATCTGCGTATTGCTGTGGAGATTCTTTCCATAACTGTAGTAGGCCTTGTGGGTGTCTTTACTATCTGCTGCAATCCTGTTTTCATAGCTAGCTTTACAGGATTTGAAGAGGGATCTCAACTTTTTGTTGAGGTTGATAAGGGAGTTTTTTCATTCTTGGGACTTCACCTTATTCCGCATCAGTTTCCTCCTTCTGTTGTAGAGTTTGTTTATGGCAGATGACAACCAGATTGGCTTCCTTTTTTTTGGAGGAGAGCATCTTGGTTCTTTTGGGTATGGCAAGATCCATGCATTTGTGTACGTGTTCGTACAGTGCATTGGTGTATAATTCATTGGTCATGCAACTAGTCTCCATTTGTATGGTTACTTTATGTATCCAACGTGTGTATGGCTAATATTGTATTTTGGTTACTTTATGTGTCCAATGTGTGTACAGCTAATATTATATTATGGTTACTTTATGTGTCCGTGTGTACAGCTAATATTGTATTATGGTTACTTTAAGTGTCCAAAGTGTGTACAGCTAATATTGTATTATGGTTAATTTATGTGTCCAATGTGTGCACAACTAATATTGTATTATGGTTACTTTATGTGCCCAATGTGGGTATGGCTAATATTGTATCATGGTTACTTTATGCGTTCAATGTGTGTGTACAGCTAATATTGTATCATGGTTACTTTATGTGTTCAATGTGTGTACAGCTAATATTGTATCATGGTTACTTTATGTGTTCAATGTGTGTACAGCTAATATTGTATTATGGTTACTTTATGTGTCCAATGTGTGTACAGCTAATATTTTCTGGTATTAGAAGGCCATTAATACTGATCTCATCAAGGATTTCTACTCCTAAATCTAAGGACTGCAAGAGGCATGCCTGGGTAACTAAAGAAAAGTATGGAATAACATTTTGATTATTCTTCTGTTTTCCTGCATTTATAAATGACAATGTGTGATTTGACAGGTTTGTTTGCAGTGTAACGTATGGTAATCAATTCCAATAATTTATGTCACTCTGCATTAACTTTTCATTGCATGAATTAAAACAAAGATTTAAAAATGCATTGTAGTCATTTTTACTAATAAACTTTCATGTCATAGGACTTCTTAAATAGTTAAAAAATGTTTGCAGAAACTTCAGTTCATGCATTTCATACAGAAATATTGAGCTGATACCAGAAGTAAGTCAGCTTGTAGTCATTCTTTAAGAAGAAAATGAACAAAAAACTATTGCAGTTTACATGATACCAAGTCTAAATCCAAAGATCAAAGTACAGACATGTTGAGTGTAGCAGCGTCACAGGTGAGTGCTGCTTTTGTGAGAACCACTTTTTAGTAGGACATAGTTAAGCAGACAGTTATGCTTTACTGCACTGTTAAGTTCCATGTTTTGGAAACTTTGATGGCATACTTTCTACTGAAGTGAACCGTTGACAAGCTAAACAAACATAAACTGAGAAATGTACACATTGTACCTGTTAAAAGCTGCATTCAGTGCATAATACTGGGGTTACAATAACATCAGAACAGTGGAGAAATCATAGCAGGAGTTGTTTCTCAGCAAATCTAGCAATTTATCATAAATGTCTCAGTGAATTTTCACACCATAAATTACTTTTATTTCTTGCCTGCCACTTAAAGAGTCCATGCATATGCTTAGCAAGTCCAGGAGCAAACATTAAAGTGAAGAGAGAATTGTGATTTACTGGCCAGGGCAAACACCTTTAAATTAGCTGTAGAGAAATTAGTCACATGTAGCCCATTAGCACAAGTAATGAGGCACAGTTCAGCACTTCAGTTTCTTTATTAACCTTTAAATGAGGTAGCGCAGAGCCGCCCTTGGGCTCTGTGTTGATTAATAGTACTGACCTATGGTGAACTGTTAAGTCCATGTGGCAATGCAAAGGCAGCTTGTGGGCTTTCATCAGCACAAGGGTAGAGATGGGAAATGTTAAGTTAAAGAATCATGGCCTGATTAACCACTATATGTAACAAGCCAAATGGAATGTTTCAGTGAGGGGCAGTATATTGTCTAATTCAAATTCTAATAATTTCCTCTATTACCATGCTAGATTTACAGTGCTAATTATATATGAGAGTACTGAAAAAATAATGGATATTTAAACATCTGATAGTAATCCCAGTAAATTAAGAATGCTGATGTGTGTATATCATCATTCAGGTATGTCCTACAAATTTGGATTAAATATACAAATATGCCCCATATTCTGATTTGAAAAATTTAATGCATATATGAAAAAATCCATTCATATTTCTACGGCAGAAGTTTTTTTAATCTCCATAAAGGTTGCAAGACTTTCTCATCTTCATTATTATTATTATTATTATTATTATTATTATTATTATTATTATTATTATTACAGCTTTTCTGAACTGATTTCTTTGAAGAAAACTTGTGTTTTGTGAACCTGCCCTTGTAATGACAAACAGTAGAAATGTATACACCTATATGGTTTGGGTAATGTTCCTAGCTGTTCTGCTGGTGCTTAACCTAGTGGACTTTTGATGCAATTCTTTCTTCTTCTTATCTTCTGTGTAAAAATCCCTCACCTTAGCAAGAGACACAGAAGTGCATGTTTGTTGTATAGTACTTTATGCTGCAAGCTGAAAACCTCTCTTTGAATTCCCTACTGCACTTTCTATTTCAGACATTTCAAGAGAGCATTCAGTTATTCTGAAGCATTTCCCGACAAAAC
>NC_056731.1:687546328-687563828 GCF_019279795.1 Protopterus annectens
TAAAGTAAATACAGTAATTAGTGCTTGTAGTACTGAATGCTAATACAGGCATATCCACTAGTCAGCTACTGGTGTTTACTAATGTCAGCTTTGTGTATGTGACCATCCTGGGGAAATGTAATCTCTATGCCATGTACACTGCCAAACCAACCTAATACCATGCCCTACACATTGATTGGGATGCAGCTACAGGGGTAAGCTGGAATTCAGCCCAGTCTACAGCCATGACTGGACTGGACAGTCATGAGGTGTTGGTTAACACATGCAGCTCATCAAGAAAACCAACAAATACCCTTACCAGAACACAGTAAAGACACCCACACACACTACCAGGAATCACACACATTCACAGATGCTTCTATGTATCTGGCCAAACAATTGCCCCCCCCCCCCCCAAGCAGGAACAGACAGACACCGAAATACAGAAACTGTATGACAGTTTGCATAATTGTGCCACACCTCAGAACATGTGGCTGGAAACATGCCAAACAGTACTCATTTGTGAATGCAAACTCTAGCACTATGTTACACACCAACCTATATGAGGGCATACATACGGTCAGCTGCCTGTCTGCCATGATTAGTCACATACCCATACACTCAGACCACCTTTTGAGCTATACACATGGCTCTGGCATATTCCATGTTGTTGTGCAGGACCTGTGATGCAGTAGCCTGGACTGCATGGAAACACATGTAGGAACTGTCAGGTCTTGTAGCCTATGCAGGTATGTCCCAATGCCTGGGTAGCATTCTGCCAATGGACAGTATGATACTGCAGTACAGGGACAAAAGGATTGTATTCCATTATTGTCTAGTGTAGTGGTGCAAGTCAAAGGGTATTCAGTATCTGTCTGCCTGGGATAACATGGTTGACAGACCATGATGCTTTACCAGACAAGGCCTGCACCTGTCACCCCTGGGAATCTGGATTCTGCCTAGGGCTCATGCTTCCCCTATAGTGCCTTCATCATGCACAGTTCAAGTGAAGGTCCACTGCTGTTACAAGGACAGCCAAGCAATAAACTGCAGGTCTCGGTACACAATGATACATGTCAGAAACACTATACAGACACACATATGTCAATCCCTAACATGGAAAATGTATCTGTGCAGTGGCTGAGACATGTTTCAATGCTCCAGAGAGCACACCTGCATGGCCATGTTATAACACATACCTCACCTCTTGCCCATTTTCCTTTATTGGAACACACAGGCTGCAGGTGTGTCTATATTCCTGAAGGATATGTACACCCCACGCTAGTTGCACTTGCATAACTTCAGATGCATTATGCTGAGAACTACCTTTGTGCCAATGTGGGATTCAAATTGCACCTTGAGACAGATCACCCACCAGCCCTCAGATTTCCAAACTTCATAATGTGCTGTATTGGGGAAGATTAGGTCTGAGACAGAACCATAATAATGGCTACTCTCAATGATTCCATTATGAACTGGGAAGACTCCTCATGTACCAACACCTGAGCTCAATGCATGTTGTATTCCATCGACTCCACTGACCTGGATCACAGTAGTAACACAAACAGGGCTAACAATATGCTACACATAGTTAGTCTCCAACGCCAATGTTATCTTTCCTAAGAGCAGAGTGATGACTGTCATGGCACCCATGCAGATAGACAATGCATGTGCAAATGCTGAATCCTACATAAATGAACCTTAAGCAGTCACATATGTGCAGTGATTGTGCCATTGAAACAGAACCAGGATTCAACTCAACACAAACAAGAAGGCAAACTGGTGGTACCATGCTTTAAACTGTACCGCAGAAGGTAGTAACTGTTGCAAGAGTGAACACACATGAGAGTAGGTGATCCCTTGTCATCCTCAGTAAGATACAGATTCACCATATAAAACCACACAAAGCTACTGTGAAACTAATCAGCTACATATATGAGGCCAAGCACAGAGCATTCTATAGCTGTGTCATTAATCATAATGGCAATGACAAGACCTGCCGTGCTGCACAGCACTATGGCATGGGAATTACTGCACCTACAGAAATAGCAACCGTTCATACAGACAGGGACTTGGAGAACCTAAACTCACTCCCACCCCCCCAACAGTTAGTATTATATATCCATGTACACTACAGGGCCCCTGTAATAATGACTATGCAGGTACAAGCTGCACTCCTTAAAGCCATACATACAGCTTTCATGGGACCTATCAACATCCCAGGGTGTATCCTACACAAATGTAAGAACATTCAGCTATCCACATACACATATCATAGCTCCATGTTAGGCTGTGTACACACCAAATGGTGCACAGCAACAGTTATCACACCCCATAAAGGGGGAGACACCATTGATAATAGGAAATAGTGCACAACTACCCTGCTGAGTCTGGACTGTAAGGCCATGAACCATGATCAACGTATTTGATGGACTCGGTACAGATGTAGATGACAGTAGGGTTGATTCACACTGCGTATCATGACCTTGCCAGGTCATAGGACACCATCACCCATACTGTGTTCCAGCTACACTCAGTAAACTAGGTGTATATTCCTATGTCACAGGAGTGGTTGTCAACTGGACTGCTGGCAGAACCAACACTACAGAAGTGTCTGACTAATACACGCACATCAAACCAGTGCCAGCCACAGTAATACAGGGTTCATTCCTGGTACTCTCCCTCTTTGTTATCTATACCACACAGACTATCACAGAAGGCATCAGCCTATTGATGTTTGCAAATGACTATGAACTAGGAGTAATAGACGACTCAATGTGTGCTGTGTTCAACATACAGAAGGGCCTTAGTTTGTCAGATGTGTGGTGTGTGACGTTTGGCCACAATCTGACAGCCAAGTATTGCATTGTCATCCCCTATGTTACAAATCCTGTACCCATGAACTACTACTTATGCAGTGGTCAACATAATGGCAACTGTGTGTATGGGATGCAGCTGGACAGTACTCTTTCCTTTAATAGTTACTTCACTACACCAGACAGGTAGACGTATGTGGCACCCCTAATCATGACAGGGCGCCATCCAGGAATATAGAGATAATTGCTCAGCCATACTCAACACCTATGTGACCCATAACAGATCACATATTTCCTTTAAGGGTTATTGCCCATGTGTAGATGGCCTACTCTGCCCTTCCCAATCCCTAGCTGCACTATGTAGCATGCAGCCTACCCTGAATAAAGCCATGTCCAAACAGAGGTGTTGGACATGCTACACTTAACACATCCTGATCCCAAGTAAACATATACTTCATGGACATCCACCTTTCTAGCACAAGGATCACAACATGCCTGACAGATCCCTGTCCCATACACTTAGCATACTCTTGCCATACTATACATCCCTGTCCAGTGAAGCTGCACATCACCCCTCTCTGTGACATGGTGTGATGACCGTATGCCAAATATATCAGTAACTCTGTGGATCAGTTCTGTGGCACTGCTTGAACTGGCCACTGAAACTTACCTGTCTGTTGCCTACAGCTAGGTAACCTGTCTGCCTAGGCTCATAAATGGCCCAGGGCATATAGCCTACTAGATCACTATGACCATACATGCTATAATTGATATCCAACCCTGCAAATAACATCAGGCTAGCTATTCTCTCAAGTGTTACATATAGGGAACACAGGCAATACATGGCAGGATGCTACACAGCTGTACAGTGCCATGTAGATGTATATGGCAAAACACATACATGCTTGAAAGTCTGCAGGGTCACAGGTCATGTCCCTAATGGCTACGTATGACTATATATGTGACATATACACAGCATTAAGGTTGATTGCATTAATGTGAATACATCCAGGCATGTGCTGATAGGTAAAGACAGCAGTACAGGCAAAGAGACATGCCCACGTTAAGACAGCATCCACATGGTGCATGAGCAATGTCATCACATGACACACACATATATGGTGATAACATCACATCACCAGTAAGTGTCAAATGTGTGTGACTTATACATGTCAGTGGTGTTAGTGTCATGTAGATTTGCAAAGACGTATTTGTAATCTTAATAAATGTGATACACATGTATGTTCAGCTGTACTTCTGTATGTCTCTGTGAGTTACTGTGACCTGTCTTCATCATTATGACTTCCAGGTATTCCATGTTTCAGACTGCCGGCATACAGCCGTTTGGAGGATGAGGTCCTCATTACATACCTCCTCGACAACCATACAACACTCTTCAGCCATGTGCCACAGGATGCACAGCAGTAGGATGCCCTATGGGAGGAACTCTGCAGGAGGGTAAATGATGTTGGCGGTCAGGTGTGCCGATACTGCACTGACCTCATAAGACAGGTGAAACAGCATGCTATTGCAATCACCAGGGAACAAGGTGCAACAGGTGGGGGGCACTCACCCAGCTCCCCTCACACGTACCCAGGAGCTACTGGCCAGCTTGGGGACACCTGCAGACCTCCATCCACAAGCTTTAGTTTGTATTGTGGAGGTGGGTGTCTCTCAACCACCGAGCCTGGAGTTGCCTGGTAAGTCAGTATTGCACATATAACACAACTATATTTCACATAGTTACATGTGTTACTGTACAATATGTAATGTAACATCATATGCAAGGCATGTATGCACGCATGTCACATACTATAGTCGGCTACTCTATGTATGCACAGATGTGCATACTCCATAGTATAGTGTACTGGCTTATGTGCTAACATGGACATTGCATCCTGTAGCTGTCACACAGGTATGGATAATGATCTTACTGCTGTGACACTCCTGTTTAGGTACCTCTGGCATTTTGCAGTGACAGCAGCCTGTGTCAGGTAAGATTGTTATTATTTACCAGGCTTGATAATGCATGGAACATATTAATTGCATGCTATCTGCCATAACACACCTACACATAATGTATGGTGGTCCTGTTAATGGACACTGGTCAGACCTTTCAATGCATCACAGTGTTTACCCATGTGAAACAATTGAAGACTATATGAAACACCTACACTAAACCTTCCAAACTGTCATTGTCAGATGTGTGGACAACAGTGAATACAATGGTGGAGGTGTGTTTCACTGTAGGGACAGGTACTACATATCAGCATTACACATGTTGGCAATATGAACAGTACTGTACAGAGAGCATATGTGTGCACACACTCTAAATGTGTTTGAGCTGGAGTATGACCGGCCCACAGGATACACACTTGTGGATTATATGAATGTCACACAATATCATGTGCTATCTGACATGTCCATGACATGTAGTGGGCTGACTGCAACACTGCTCAGCTATCCTGCAAAACATGTCTCACATCCCATACATGCCACCCTTTGTCTGCATAACCCTGTCCTCAGTGGATCATATGACATCTATGGGTGTATGTCATATGGGATAACACTAACATGTGAAATAAGATGGCCATCACAACCATTGGACAGAACATGTGTACACATGGCCATGGAGGATGGCCAGAGATATGAAGCAACACACACAGTAGAAGTGATGTACATGTGTGTATACCCTGTTGTACATTGTCTCGACACAACACAACTATGGCCTTTGTGTAATGGTGATATTGCAGATGTGAAACACTAAACTTCATACAGGCCTGTTCACAGCTTGTGTAGGCATAACATGAAACCAACACATAACATGTTGTGAACATCTTGAGTGTGTCATGACATGAAAGCATTCACCTATACAGTATCCAAATACATACATGTGTTGCACAACATACACATACAACCACATCAGGCCACAGATACAGTACATTCCACCTTGCTGGTTATCAGACATCACTGTCATGCCTGCTTCTCATGTGTGTGAGTTTCACAGATGGCATGTGGGACATAGAGTACTGCTAGGTTAGCTATGTGTGGACATAGTTGCCAGGCATCAGTAATATGGTTGCAGATGTCAGGGGTGTCATCCGTATACCCTTCTGTGACCTGTGCCACACATTCCACATTAGGGTCTAGTGTGTAATCACCTCAATGATGTGGGTCATATTCCACATTAGATATGTATTGTATGTGAACATAGTTATGGCTATAAACTGTGAAAGTAGCTCACACTGTATAGCAAACATGAAGCCACATGATGCCCTGCAATGGCTATGCACATCAGCTCAATGTGCAGTATGTCCCTGCATATTTGTAGGGTGGACATACAACATTGCATCAGCTGAAAACCCATGTTAGTATAACACATCCCTGCATTGGGACACCATTAACGTACTGTAGATTGGAAAGGACACCATTGTGTTACACATGTATGCATGTCATTCAACACCTCAGCAGAAGACAAGTCATACTACATATGATTGGCAAGATCATACACCACACAGCAGGCCAGTGTACTGTAAACCTGTGCTGGTCTGTGGCACCATTGCAAAGTAGGGACAGCCATGTCAAACATGTGTGTACAGCTACATGCATAATGTCTGTAGACTCAGCTCAGGGGTAGGCAGAATAATGTTGAACAGACAAGCACTGCTTTGGGGGAGATATGCAAGCTAGGCCTCAGGCAAACATAGTATGCAGTCGACATACTCTACTGCTCATGTCCTCACACATAGGGGCTGTGGCCAACACAAAGCATCAGTGGCAGATGTACAAAGGTCAGCGATGGTCTGTTAACATGTGGTGTATGTTGCACACACCGTGGCAGTGCAGTGCAATGGTGCAAAGTGCATGCATTGTGTTGCAGGTATGGGACATAGGCTACTAACACAAATGGTGCAATAGAGGTATGTATGCTAACCACCACTATAATTGTGTAAGGTGCATGCCCTCTGCTATAACACATGCATGCTGTTGTGTGAAATTCAGGGATGTATGATAACTACCACTATAACTGTCTAAGCTGAAACTATAATTGTCTAAGCTGAATGCCATCTGCCATATCACCTGCATGTAGCGTGTGTGTGTGTGTGTGTGTGTGTGTGTGTGTGTGTGTGTGTGTGTGTGTGTGTGTGTGTGTGTGTGTGTGTGTGTGTCAGTGTGTGTCTGTCTGTGTTTATGTGTGTGTCTGGTATAACTTGTAATGTACAGTTCCTGTCTTTACCTCACAGGTGTTGATGTAGGTGCGTTGCCCTCCTGCGGTCCACCTGATGTTAGTGTCCCCACAGACTCTAACAGTGATGATGATAGTATGATTGAGGCACAGGCAGGGTTGCCAGGGGCTGAATCTGTGCCATTGGTTGCCATTCCACCTGTCTTCCCCTCATCATCGCACACAGTTCCCCTACCTACACATACCACATCACCACTGGCCATAGAGGAAGGACAGTTGGTGGGTGGTAGCATGGAACAGGGAAGTGTGGAGACTATGGAAGGTGTGCCTGAACAACATGATCCCAGTCAATTGACTGTTGATGTCCCACACAGGCATGTGCCCAGCGCTGTTCGTAGGAAGACTACTGGCCAACTTGCCCCTGCGAGACAAAGCACATCAGCTGGAGTCACCAGACGCATGTTTTGGGCTGTAATGGAGGCACAGGCACATGCTGAATGGCACAACAGAGAAGGTTTTAAGCTTCAGAGGGCTGCTGTCCATTCATTAACTGACAACATCCAGGCTTTTGCAAATGCATACCATCATCTTGCAGATGTTTTGTATAGATGATTGGATGACATGGTGGGAGACCTTGACCATTGCATGTCAATCCTCGAGCGTGGAATGTCTGTGCTGGAACATCTGGTGGGAGTGAGGCATTGGGCACGTGGACATAGGTCAGCTACATCACCTGTTGAAGGTCTGTGTGAACATGCTACTGCACATGCCCGCTCCCATAGTGGTGGTAGCAGCAGTAGTGCAGCTGGTGCTGTGCAGTCCACACCAGGACACAGCAGGCCACATGCACGTGGTCCTGGATGGTTCCAGCAGGGACATGATTCCAGTGGACATGTGTCATCAGACAGTATCCAATCTGGACCTCTGCCTGTTAGTGCCTGTGCAACCCTTGGCAGGTGCAGGTCACGTGGCCGGACACGGTGAACTATGAAATGTGCCTTGTACAGTCTGCAGCTGTAAATAATACCCCTGTGTAGGCCAGCCACATGCCAGACATGTGTGCATACATACATACACACCGGAAACAAATGTAGGGTACCTCAACACACACACGCATAACATCCACACACACCCAATGATATCACAGGCCCTAACACACACACACACATGATGTCATCCAATGACGCAGCCTAGGCCTCTGTCAAACATTATCACCCTGTGCATATGATGATGTTTTTGCCGCATCCCTGTCATCCACACCATCGGTGCAGGGACATGCTCATATGGTCTGATGCACAGGCTGAACGTACTAGGTAGACAATTGTAGATTAATATTGTTGAGTAGTGTTGACAGGCAGCAGACATACCATGTATTACAGTTTTAGAATGCATTTTGTACGTTTCACAGTATATATCATGTGTAACAACACTAACAGCATGTTGATCTTGACGTTCTGCCTTCCCCTTTCAGGTGTAGTTGCATGTGCCGGGGGATTTTGGTGTTTGCTGTTAGTGTCACATATGTACATGTTGACTACCCACAGGTCAATATGACAATATCTGCATGCACTTTGTAGCTTCCACATCACAGTTATATTCTCCCATGTTTCAATTATGTTTACTGTTCTAATGATCCAAGAGCATGATAGCTGTGTAGTAAGCTACTGTGTTCAGAGCCGTCACACCCATAGTGGGTGACATCACAGGTATAGTTACTTAGAGCGGGGAGGAGGTAAAAGAGTGGTATGCTGGATGACAAGGGTAAAGGCCAGTGGAAATAGTGGCTTCTCATTGGGAAGCAGTAATGCCCACTGCCATGACAGCATGCAAACACAGACACACCCACACACTCAGGGATTCACAGACACAGTAACACACACTCTGACACACACACACACACACACACACACACACACACACACACACACACACACACACACACACACACACACACACACACACACACACACACACACACACACACTCTGTGGCATTCACAAAGATATACACCTATGTCACACACATGCAGACACTTTACATGTGTGAGGTTCAAACACCTGCCTATGCCTTTCTTTCTACACTTCACTCTGTACTGGTGTCAACAACAATGTTCAGGAGAGTGATAACATGTGGGATGTATTCCCAACCATACGTGACATATATGGACACACACACACCAACACGTGCCAGTACTGTGAATCAAACACCTGCCTATCTCATGATAGGTATCACAGAAGTACAGCACTATCACATCTGATACAAAGCTTACTGACTCTTTACTTTGCCAACTGTGCTGATATATGCACAATATATACACAGCGGAGGTATTACTGTTACAGGTGTCATGAGGTTTGCCTTCAGTGTCACCCTTACAGCATTCTACATTGTCTGTCTTCCACTTCAATTAACAAAACCTGACCTTAGCAGTTGCACAGGTTATTGTAGGACTGGTTATAACACAGCAGTGAGCTGTCCTCAGTAATCATTCATCTGCAAAAAAGCCCAATCACTTAGTAGTCATGTCTAAACATCTGTCCATATCTCAGGTATGGCTTACTGTACTTAGAGCATATCACCATATACAGTTAGCAATGTTGAGGCTGTATTGTAACAGCATGATGTACTAAGACATCAGACACTGCACACACATGGAATCTACACAAACATCAATACATGTACACATATGCGGTCTACACCAGTAAGTGCACTAGCAGGTAAAGAGGATACATTCCACACCTTCCCCACGCCATGTGTGAAACATAGCCGAGCATTACACCATAATGGATGTTGTATTCATGTACTGGTAGGACACCACCACCTTCACCGAATAGCCAGGTGTACGTATATGACAACAGCACATATCAGCGAGACACACACAACATTATTCCATATCATGTTCCTACAAACTTTTACTTGACAGTGTCATGGTGAAGCCAGGGCACTGTAATGGTCAACAGTGAGCACATGATATTTGCCACACACACCGCATGTTTACTGGAAGAGTTCCAGCAATGTGCTCTGTTAGAGCTAGGCAGTACACTCATTCAAGCATGTGCGAGGTCTGTGGCTTGTAAACATCTCACCCCAGCATGTACTGGCTATTGTGGTACTAAAGCTAACGTCCAGATAGCAAACAGCATACATGGCTTACACTTGTTGACATGGGGTATATGTAGGTGCTATGGCCACACGTGGCTGTTCATGTCATGAACATATTACCTGTGATTACACAGGAACATACACAGCAGAGCTGGATTTCCCTGATTCTGTCAATACAGGCCTTGTGTAGGTCCTATGATCCTGTTATATGGGTATGTTTGTAGGCATTGCATTAGGTGGACATGTCTAAAGACATACATGCCACATGGGGTGTTGTATGATAGGATAGGTGCCATGGATGATCAGTAGAGAGGGAATATTACCTCTGTTGACATAGATATCAAACCTTATGTACTGTTAGCATGCTATCTGCCATGTGGCATGTGTGTAATGACTGTAGCCACCTGTATGTAGAAAGGATAACAAAAGCTATAGTGATGTCATGTATGTTGTATGAGTGTGGGATGTACATATCCAGGGCAGGTACAGTCAGGTCATATCTAACTGTCAGGGTGTTGTTTACTGATGTACAGCAACAGTCAACTGTGTTAATGCTGACAACATCCGAGGGAGCCTGGTATGTCTACAATTGAGCTGGTTACAAATAGTGGTATTATTGCATTGCATAACACATTATGCAGCTGTGTCTGTATATGGGTACTTTGCACAGTTGATGTAGTCCTAGGTACAGTCCACCAATCAAGGGTTATCTGGTGGTCTACCATACTATGTCATACCACATATGGATGTGTGTTGGCAGTCTGGGGACAAGGTGGTGAATGTATATGAGGATACAACCTAGAATGCAGCATTTGCCACTGTTACCTGTACCTGACTCATCTGTGATGTTGGAGTAGTGGTCTTTACATGTGAGTAGCCTTTATGAATATGTGTACACCACCACCTGGAATGGTCCATACCACTGTAATGGCCCACATGTCTGCATCTGAGTTATAGGGTGGTAGTGCAATTGTGCACTACAGAGCCTTCAGCCAGGTGTTCCTCACTGCACAGATGTCAGTATTCCCCATTGTAGGTTCTACATTGAGCAAATGGATTACAAAAGCCACACATCTAGCACTGTTTAGCATAAGCATCCAATGCAATTGTCTTTGCAGGTGTCAGGGTGTTACTTCTGTGTGTAGAACTTTTGCCTTGGAATGTGACTATATGGGTAAATGTGACCTAGGTATTATCCACACTCACTTAAAACATGGATGCATGTGCTCTGTCTCGAAGGCTTGTTGTTCAGTCATGACAGCCCAGAATGACAGACACTGTACAACCTCATAATAACAGCAGGACATTAGCTCATTGTTTTGGTCAGCAGTTGTCACTCATACCATGACATCACTGCGAGTGGCAGTAATGTGCTTGGTAGTAAATGCCTCATGTAAGGTGATGGACAGCAGCAGAAATTGTGTATATGACCAATGTGAGATATACTTAGGGTAGCAGTCCTGCTAATAATGACAACTACTAACACAGCCGGAAGAGATCAACTTGATAACTGCAACTCAGTACCATTACACAATGTTGCTCACACATTATGCTTGCACATGCCACTGTTCCATGTATAATGCTACTGTTCACAACCTGTTATCAATGTATGCCTTTCAATGCAGCAAGGTGTGTGACATGCTGTAGGTAGCATCCACCTGTGTGTCCCAGGTAACCTATTGTCTGTCACGTCCACACATGCATGAATGTGTATACTTAACATATATATATGTCAGTAATTCATGTACATGTATGCATGTGTATCACACAGCCCAGACACATATATCATTTACGAGCCACATACAGGTATCAGGTATTAAACCAGTATGATGTGCATATATACTGACAGGTAAGATTTACATAGCTGTAAACCTGTGTGTTTACAATAGGAGTTCATTACAACATGTTCTGTACATGTAAGTGTATGAACATGCACACTATGGCCTTCTGTGGTTAGATTCGGAGTGCATCCCAAACAGCCCTGTGCTACTAAGTGTATGAGCGTATCCACTGCCACCTTGTGTAATTTGAGTCAGTGCATCCAACAAGCCCTTTGTTACCAAGTGTATGAGCATGCCCAGTATAACTTTGTGTAGTTGTAGTCATAGTGCATCCCGAATGGCCCTGTGCTACTAAGTGTATGAGCATGCCTACTGTAACCCTGTATAGTGATAGTAGTTGTCCATTCCACAGATGGCCATACTCCAGTTCAAGTTCCTGTTGTGCTACAACTATACCTCTCAGACCTACCTGCAGATGATGTGTCTTGTTTGTGCATACAGTTTGTAATGGAAACCTACTTTAAACACACAGGTTTACAGCTATGTACCTCATGACTGTCAGTCTCCCTGTTGTTGTCTTCAATTTTAGAAGGGCAGTCTGACTGCCTTGGAATGTGTAATCTCTGTGGTGCGTCTCGTAACTGCGTAGTACTGTAATAGTGATCTTTAGATAGGCTTGAGTTCTGATCCCACCACTGGCAACTGTGTGTGTGTGTTTGTGTGTGTGACAGCAAATGCCTGAGTGTGTGTCAGCAAATGGCTGAGTGTGCTTCTGTGTGTGTGTCTCAGCAAATGCCTGAGTGTGTGTGTCAGCAAATGGCTGAGAGTGGTCGGGTGTGTGTATTTATGTCTGCATCCTGGCATGACAGCGGGCATTGCTGCATTCAAACAGATACCTCCTTTTGCACTGGCCTTTATGCTTGGCAACTGCTAAACCTGTCTCTTCCTCCCACCCCACTGCAAGTAATCAGTCCTGTGGTGAAACCCAGCTCAGAAATGGAATCAGAGTAAGTGTAATTGTATGTGTTCTGTGGCACATACCCCAACTGCATTCCACTGTACTAGTTACCTTTACATAGGCAAGATGTGTATGCACAATGCTGGCAAGTGTTTGTGTGTGTGACTACCCTGTAGCCAGGCATACACATGTGTAATATCTTTTAGCACATCATGGTAGCCATCTGTGGTGACCGGTGTCTACAAAGTATTACATAGTTAAGAATGGTAAAGAATACACAGTCAAGCAGGACTACAGTTGGGTATGTTGTTTTCCTGTGCCACTGTCAAGCAGTGACACAGAAGTGGTCGCTGGGGTGCAAGTCCATGCCCATCATTCTCCCACCCTAACTCCACAATCCCTGGGGTAGATTACATTAGCCATCATTCTCCACCCCAAACCACATACGCAACAACCATCCCTTCACTGGTGAACTGCTTATGCTTTAAATGTTATAACACAAGAGATGCCTCTGTTTTGTGTGCACATCAGTTCCTTTGGAACCCTTCTGTGTCAAAAAGGGTGTTCAGATGTGTGTGTGTGCATGTGTGTGTGTGTGTGTGTGTGTGTATATATATATATATATATATATATATATATATATATATATATATGGCTATAGCTGTGTCTATGTATATGCATATATATGTGTGTGCACACATCCCGTAGGTGCATATATAGATATATATATACATATATATATATATATATATATATATATATATAGTTATGACAGTTGTACAGATGTAGACATGTCTTTGATGTTTCACAGAGTACAGTACATTCAAGGGTACTGTACATATGTACACAAAGTGACTATCCCATTTGTTTTCAGTACCATGGAATACCTGTAGTAAGATGTGCATTATAGACTCCATGCAAGATGTATACAACCTAGATGGCTTAGTGTTATGTCCACTGACTTCAGCGTGCATGGTCCAGTGTTCAAGACCTGCAAGCCTTGTAGATACTGTCAATTAGGACTGCATAGGACACTAAGCAATTGTAAGCAGGTGTATATGTGTTTTCGTGACAGTAAGCAGCAGATACATGCAGTTAACAGACATGTACAACTCACAGTTCTCTTGAAATGCCTTTCTTTGGCAATCCTGCTGATGTCACCCACCTACGAATACACCTCTGGGACTGCTGTAACCCAATAATCTCCATGATGCGTAGTGTAACTGCGTAATGCTATAGTGTGTTAAACTAGTTTGGTAGGTGTTCTAAACCCAGACAGGTCATGTGTGTGTGTGTGTGTGTGTGTGTGTGTGTGTGTGTGTGTGTGTGTGTGTGTGTGTGTGTGTGTGTTTGACAGTCAGAGCCTGTGTGGAGGTGGCTGTGAGTGTCTAACCACTGGACATGTTGGGAAGTAGATTTTGTAGTTTTCCTATATGGTGTCCATATTATATGTCACAATGTCCACCTCACAAGGAGTACAGATGTCAGTCAGCCAAGGGACTGTGTTAGCAAGCCATACCCCTACATCTGGCAAAAGGCCTTTTGAACAAAGTATGCAACCCTACTATTACCCGAAATATGTTCTAAACCCATGTGTCATACACAAACACACTTGCCTAGAATATTCCGCTATGTTGCTAGTACCCTGCACATTAATGACAGATAGTAGGCATGGTGTGATTGCGGTGGGCTGCAGAAGGCATGGCACCCTGTACAGCAGTACAATAGGTACATAATTGCGGACAATGTGCCTTCACTATGTTCCCCACTGGATGCCTGCAACATATGTGGTACCATCAAATGTGATCCACAGAAGCCATACAATGCCTTACACATGTGCTCTGTATGGACCGATGCCACTGACACCAGTGAGTACCTGTATCATGCTATCAATGCAGGTGCAGGGTCAACCTGCTGTTGATAAGCAGGTCCTGCCACACCAGGCCAGTACTGGCATATCTGAGGATAACAGTCTGTGTACAAAACGTGCCAGCCAAACCGGGTACACTTGTACATGTCACTGTACATTATTGCGGGATGTGCACATCCCAGGCAATGTCCATGTCAAGGACTATCAAACAAAGACATGGCATGAATTGCAAAGCTATGGCCATACACAATGGTAACCAGGATGTCAGGACAGTTCATACAATACCCATCTGTGTGGGACATTGCAGGCACTACACCTCTGTACCACACTGCACACCATAGTTGGGTGGCGTGATGCCAAGGATTACCCCTCACCCAGCCTTGTACAACCATCTTGCACAGCCAACCACTACACACCCATGAAGCAATGCACACATGCATGTCAGTACTGGCACCTTGTGTCTGCGTGTGGGGTATGATGCTCCCAACTACAGTCACACCCAGTATAACTCCCATTGTCATACCAACTGATGTCAGACATGTTCACATGCCCTAGCCCATAAAACCTCCGGATATCCCCTGTGGTGCAGGTAGTACCTGTGAATTACTGCAGTGTGACCAACTAAGTAATTAAGAAGTGTATTTGTGTGCCTGCCAAAGTGTGTCAATGTGAGTCCATTAGAGAGTGTGGTTGTATTGACAATGACATCCATTCATGTGGACAGCCATGTGTGCTACACCTAATGTATGTCTACTATATCTCTGTTGTAGATATTGCTCAACAGCACACATATATGGTCTTACAGCACACCAACATGTCACCTTTGTCGCACATGGAGTAACTGCATGCACTTGTAATAGTAATGACTAGTCAGTCAGGGTGTTGAACCCCTGTACTGGAAGGTGTGTGACAGACAATGCTTAGGTTTTAGTCTCCAAGCCCTTCTCTGATGTATTTTGCCTCTGTCTGTCCCTTCCACACACTCTCTGGTGGATGTGGAGTTGTACACCTGCTCAGCAGCAGCTTGTGTTTTGTAAGTGATGGTCATGACAAGGTGATGGCCTCTGCACCTATTGCAGTCCTCCTCTAGCTGATTGCATGTGGAACAGCTCTGATGATGTTCCCATAGCCAATCGCATGGAAACACAGTACAATATCTAGGAACACCATGTTGGTGTTTGCCCATGACAGTCACTGTGAGTGGTACCTGGATCGGATGTTTGGTAAACGGCATCACAGATGATATCTGGGTGTTCCTCAAACAACAGACACAGTGGGAAATAGCCTAAGGACAGGAGGGTGATGTGCCAGACATGACTATAGCATGTAAGTGTAGCTATGCTTCATTGAGACTACTGCCAGTTTAACAAGTTGTGTGTGGTAATGGCTATTCTGCATGTTTTAAAACTGACAATACTGTGCTCTATTTGTGAGGGACCCTAATCTGTAGGGCCATCTGTGGACTGGTCAGTGTGTGTAATCATTTGTTTCCTGTGTTACTCACTGAACACACATCTGTGAACTGCAGGAGCATAGTGTGAGGAAATTCAGTCAGTACATGGTGACAGTGATGAATTACTGCCATCGCATCCTTGATTGGACATATGTCACATGAAACAGTGGTATGACAGATACTGTCTGGGGTTTTCAGTGGTATGCCAATAATGGGCCACTGTTCATAGCTGCAGTCACAAGTCTTCTACACTTTGTACAGATGTCATGCAGTATATATGCATGTGTTGTGCTCCCTCTGCAAATGTATACCATCTGTTTTGTCGGGTTGATGGTCATATCTATGGATGCTGTTATGAGTAATCCTGAATGCTGTTGACTATTACTAAGCCATATCTGTGTTTAAACTGTGGCACCATAGGCTGTATGGGTTTGGAGGTCCCGGCAGAACCTCCTGTCCCACTTCAGCTGGCCATGGCACCAGGCACCAGCACATCTGGGGCCCAGCCTTGGACCTCCACCTCTGTTGGCTCTGCACCACCTTTTGGTGGAACCACCACTGAGGATGGGGCTTGTCCCCCTTGGGAGCAGGTCCAGACAGGAACATGTCAGCTGTCGTACAGTCCCAGACATGCTGCGTAAGGGGCTCAATAAGGGATTTTGAGGCCAGATACACGAGTTCGAGGGCAGAGTGTCACAATTACAGGGTGAGCCTGCCCCTCCTAGACAGCCCCCAGCACTGCCACCTTTGCGGCTGTTTTGGTGCAGTGGTGGCTGCCCATGGCTGTTGACCTCCATCCCACTGTTTCCATCTGGGGGCTCATGGGCTTGTGACTGTCAAACACCCCTCCCCGTCCAAGGTGTATCCCCCCACGTGTCATATATCGACCCTGTATGCTGTCTTGTCTGTCATCCTACCCAACCTATCCTCCACGAGCATACCTACTCTCCTTCCCCCACATCCCACCCTACAGAAACAAAAGGCCAGTCGGTTCCTAGAACATTTTCCCCATACATAGGTGTCCATTTCACACACTTGTCCACTGGACACATGTAACCCTTTTAATATGCATCACTACATACTCCAGTTGTCCTCACCCCTGTCTCTCAGGCACACAGTCCTGGTATGCACATGACTCCTAAAGCTTCCAGGTACACATGATGCAGATGACCCCATTGTACACATAACACTACCGGTCTCTCTATGGTTACCCCATTTACCTTTTTCATGATGATGATGTCGCACATAGTACTTTGCAAGAGTACTGTTCTCACATAATGACTGGACAGGAACTGTTGTGTTAATGTAAATAAAATGCACAGAGTGATGTATTTGGCCAATGTACAAATGTTTGCATG
>NC_056731.1:687571328-687658828 GCF_019279795.1 Protopterus annectens
TTTTCTGTTCTTCTCCATTTCCCCTGATGCTATCCATTCAGCATTCCCCATCCACGAAATTTCTTCTGAATAAGTTAAAAAAAGCCATCTCCAATCACAACCTTATTTAGTCTTAATCTCTCTTATGTGTATGTACCTGAGGTCTGAGGGGTAGCTACTATGGTACCACTCTGGAAGGACAGCCCTACAACTGTCCTGGGAACTACATGCCAGATAGGCACAGGACCAGTACCATTTGTAAAATAATGGAACACATAATCATAGAACTCATAAATAAGGATATTGGTAGCTTATAAGCCCTTGATCCTAGCTAACGTGCCTTTGTGAAAGTAAAATTTTGTCTGTTTAACCTGATGAATTCCTTTGAGAAGGTCACAAAGACACTGGATGTTCAAGGCTGTCAATGCTATTCTTCACTTTGGCATTATAGAAAAAGTGATTAATATTGTCACCTGACATCAAGAGGTTCTCCAGTTCGATTCTTGGCTGGTGTGCCTTCTGTGCAGAGTCTTCATGTCCTTCCTGCATTCATGTGGGTTTCCTCTGGGTACTCTGGTTTCCTCCCACATTCCAAAGACACGTGCCTGGATTGTTTCTCCCTGGTCCTCCACTAAAAATTTCTCTGTCCTAGTCGGACTTTCCTGGTCAACAAATATTAAATAAAATAAATACTAAAAATAAACTCCTCTGTAACCTTCTGGAGAGCATAATCTCTTATAGGTAGAACCCACTCTGTAACAGTTGATGGAACACTTTTCTCAAAGAGAATAATCACTAATGGCATCCCCAAAGAGTCCCTGATGCAACCACTACTATTTGGCATTTCCTTTGCTGGTGTTAAACTTGGCATTAGTGGCCTCTAGTTGACAATGTTTTCTGATGATTGCTTACTTGGAGCTAATGTCATTTCAGCAGAAGATATATGTATCATCCAAATGTGCCTGGCCCTCACAAAGTCATGGTGTCAGGACTGTGGACTAAAACAAAATACCAAGAAATGCAGTAGTGTATTCCTTTTAAAACAAACATACCTCTGATCCTACCACATAAATGATACTCCACAAAATAGATTTATTTATTTATTTATTGACTGACATCAAATGTCAATCAATCAATCAATTAATCAATAAATAAATAAACAAGAGTGTGAGCAAACTTATTTAATATAAATGGCAAGTCTGTTCCAGAGGACAGGCATTCTTTAAGTGAGTTCTCTATCATGACTACAGGTTCAGTTTACGCTACAGTAAAGGTTAAAGTCTTTAGTGCAGGTATTCATGGTTTTGCCAGTTTTGAGAATGTGAAGGAGGTCACTCATGGCAGGGTCATTTTAGGCCCTGTAGATTTAGCCTAAGTCAATGCTAAGGAGTCTGTATGAGGCAGAGAATATATATATAACTCTGTGGAGCTATACATAGGTTATGGAACTCAGGCCCACGATGATAATGCAGCAATGTTGAATTTGCACTTTGTCTTGCAAATTTTAATCTTTCACCTTAGTTTTAATTTACCCTTTTGATACTACCTTAAGTTTAAGGAGATTTATGTTCATTCTTTAGGGCCAAAAGATTTTTTCTTGTTGCAGAATGTATTGATACTGGGGGTTTCACCAAAAGGTTTTGTTTCTGAATTTATTATTGTATTTGTGGCAGATGCAATCAGATACTTTGAGGTGGGAATTTAGTGTGAAGAAGTAATTAATGTTATAAGCAGCTGTTTTAGCTAAGGGGTGATGAGTCACTGAAACTTCTTAGGTCATCATGTAGTGCCAGTGGTTAAGCCTTGGAGAAGTTCATGAAGACAGGGGGATCTCAGTACATCTAAGACGGAGTTCTTAATAGAGAATATCAAGAGTAGCAGCAGGACTGGAATTGTGGGAACTCTATTAGTGAAACGTGGATTGAGCAGATTTGTGTCTGTGGTAGGGAAAGGTACAACTTGTTCAAGAGAGGTTATATTGAAGATTTCCGGGAATCATTGTGTATATTTGTTGTTGTGGTATATGTGTACAAAAGGTGTTCAGTCTTAGGGGCTGGTGAGGGCTCCCAGTGGGAGTGTGTGTGCATCAGGATTCAGCTCGGAGTCCATTGCTGTTCATACTGGTAATGGACTACATTAGTAAACAAGTTGGAGGGGACAGATCAACAAAGTTGCTGTATGCAGATAACATGGCATTACTGGCAGGCTCTGAGCAAGAAGTTCAGCTGATATAAGGGAATGGAATGCAAAACTGAAGGCACATGGATTGAAACTAAGCTCATATAAGACAGCTATAATGGCAGCAAATGGAGGAAATCAGAAGATGAGAAATGAGACAGAAGGGAAAATAGCGGAACAGGTCAATATCTTTAAGTATCGGGGGAGGTTACGGAGAAGGGAAGTCTGAATGAGGAGATCAAAGCTAGAATCAGAGGGGCTGCAGCCAACTGGCACAGAGTGTAAGGGGTAGTCTATGATAGAAGAATGCCAAAGAAGAAAGTAGGGTGTACTAAACATTGATTCAAACCAGTAGTGCTGGATGGAACATAAACCTGGGCAGTGAAAGAAGAGCAGTTGAGGAAGCTAGAGATGATACAGATAAAGTGCCCGAGATGGGTGGTAGAATGCACACTGTGGGACAGATGAAGAAATGAGGATATCAGAGCAGAAGCGATAGTAGCTCCAGTTACTGAGGAGGTCAAAGGGAACAGATTACAGTTGGTCTGGCACATGCATTGAAAAGCAGAAGACAATTTGCTAAAAAAAAAATTGACACAGACAGGAAGAAGGCAAGATAAAATGAAGTAAAAGTGTGGATGAATTGTGTGAAAGAAGACCTGCGACAGATAGGTGTGACTATTGAATAAGTTAGGAGAGTGGTGGTGAGTATACACATTCTACACTCCCCTTGCACAAACACACATCACATATGTACAAATACCACCACTCTCAACACTTACACACTCACAATCTTACCTACCTACCCTAACCCACACCTCAAAACTCCAAACACACTCAAACACACTAAAATCCCTACCCAAAACCCCTAGTAAAACATCACTTACCTGAATCTCCAGCTACATCCACATACCACACCGCACATCACGAACACAGGGAATTCCATGGCACGTACGTGCCTCCACAACCGCAGATTTGACATTTCTGCATTCAGCAATTCCACATTCGGGATACTGCACTTTCACACAAGTGCATTTTCGACACTTTGGTCTCGAGCTACTGAATTTCGAAATTTCAGTAGTTCGACATTCTGAAGTGAAAACATATATATATATATATATATATATATATATATATATATATATATATATATGGGTTCATATGAGATAAACGACACATTGTTCCATCGACAGCCGGTAGATGGACGTCAATTAACCGAAACGTCAAAACAACGAAAACTAACATAAACGAAACTCACTCAACCGACAAGTCTAAACTACATACTAGCACTAAACAACACATACCTGCAAAGTACAATCACAACCACAGACACACATACACAACTACAAGTTGCTCGCGCTGCTACCTACGATATACACCTCACACACTCCACACCACAACAACAATAATTAAAAAAACAAAACAAATCCCCACTCCAAACACCACACACACAACACAAGCAAACCAAACTCCTACCAAGGCAACACTAAACCTGACATACACACCTATCGACAACCCTGAAGCAAACCCTAACCCTAAGGTCCGTCACTCTCGCACACTCACCTAACCAGCGCCCTAACCCTAACTCACTTAACCCACCCCTAACCCAAAAGATATCACTACTACACACTTACCCGACCCGAGCCCTAACCCTAACTCACTTAACCCACCCCATCCCCACAGACCGTGAACATCGCACACTTACCTTACTCGCACCCTAACGTCCGTCACTACTGCATACATACACATCCCTTACACATTTCGCTTACCTCCGCGTCGGTGTCGGTTGACTGACTTTCGTTGATTTCAGTTTTCGTTCCTTTGACGTTTCCGCGTCGGTGTCGGTTAACTGACGTTCGTTTCTTTCAGTTTTCGTTCCTTTGACGTTTCGGTTAATTGACGTCCATCTACCGGCTGTCGATGGAACAACGTGTCATTTATCTCATAGGAACCCATATATATATATACACACACACACACACACATATAGGTACAGAGAGAGAGCTGGTGACAGTTGCCATGCCACCCTGACAACATGTAGGAAATGTGTAGAAAGGGTTGAGGATGATAAAGTGGTGTATGTGTCAGTTTATAAATGGGTAATTATAATCTCCTAGAATGATTTTGTGACATTCAAAAGCTAGGGACTGTAATCTGGTAATGTCAATGTCATGAGTTCCATCTAGCAAGTTGGGGAGGGTTTATTTATTTGTAATTTCATAGTGACTGGGTAAATTAACTAGTACAAAACCCTTTGTCAGCCAAAACCTGGTCGCAAAGGCAAACAAGAACACATAAAACCTGCAAGATCAATAGAGCAAGAAAGTACAGTTACTACATTTCAGTTAATGACTAAAAAGAAGTACATACAGTGTGAAGTGTATATAGTCAATGGGCATAAACACAGGCATAAATAGTAATATACTCAGAGGATGAAGAGAGTTAACCGTGCAGTCATGAATCAGTATTCTGTACTTGACCACCAACATCTCTCGAAGTGCATTCAGTGCCTGATATCAATAAGGGCTTATTAGTGAGCATGAAGCAGTTACTACACTTACTTTATAGGCCTAGTGCTAAAAGGCTTTTAGCAAAAGGGTTGCAGGCAGAGTGTACTCCCAAACTGTCTGTAAATTCATTTGGTGAAATCAGCATGATGAAATCCTGGGTAACATGCTAGCTATGATACAGTAACAATAGCTTAAGAAGTTGGCTTGCAGCACAGGATATAACAATAGTAGCCTGAATATATAAATAACTGTACCACATTAGTAACACATAGATGACCAGTTATAATGTACTTAGACAGTACAGTCAAAACAACTGGCCAACTAGATAAGATGTTGTCTGTAAGAGATCAGAAGAAAATAACAAGTTATAGACAAGAGAAGGAAACAACACAAGTTATAGACAAGAGTGCCACAAAGTTTAATAAGAACAACACCACAGAGACTATGATGGCCACAGCCATGAGTACTTAAGTAGGAGAACCACATGCTCATTCATTATAATTTAGCATGGATTAGAGTACTTGTGTGTGCAGAACAGCATACATAAACACTGAGCAATGCAGCTCACTGTAACATAAAACAATAGGAAATCGCAAGACAGCCATCAGGAAGAATTAGTGTTAGCAGGTCAATAGTAAAATCCCATTCTGACCACTGTGCATTTTCTGTCTCTAACAAGTGTAAACTACATTAGTCCCAAATAGCAAAGTCACCAGTGGCAAAGCACACATATTAGCTCAAGTGCAACTAGGAAAATAAATGCAAGTCATGTTTCTAATTGTCTAAGCTTCAGGGGCTGGTCAAGTCAAACAGGTAGGAGTTTAACTGCACAGTGTTAGGCAAAAAAAAAAAAAAATACTAATGAAGTGGAAATGTTCAAATGAGTTCCTAACAGACATGTCAGTGCTCCTTTAGCATCTAATGTATTACAAATGCATGGATGCATTGCATATGGCATAAGCATGCATGCATATCTTACATATTGCATATATAATGAGCTTATATGTTTACTTCATTTATGACACATAATTGCCTCGGTTCTTTCCCTATAAGTATTCTATTTTCTTTTTGACATTCTAGAAATTGTTACCTTTGCCGAGTATGGCCTTTCATTTTACTCTTATGCATTTCTACGATCTACAATATGTTACTGGATTACATAAACTGCTTTAAACCCCAAGACTGTCATGGGACATTTTATGTGAAGTGATAGAGCTTACACTGCAAAAGAAGCTAGAATGATATATAGAGACCTTCCTGTTAAGTGAGGTCAGTGCATATGCTATTTATTTTCTCATAAAAGAAAGTACTTGCTATAAGAACTGAGAAAAGTCAGTGTGCTAACCATCTCGCAGCTGCAAATTCCCATCTTGTGCCCACTAATTATAGAACTGAGCTTGCTAGGCTGTAAAACGTATAGTCAATATGTGTTATAGGAGCCAAGGGACTTCATGATGACCCCACATCTAAAGCTTTCCATTCACAGGTCACACTAGTTTGGGCCACAGTCCCATCACATTTCTCATTCTTCTTATTGAATTTTACTAACAATGCACCAACTTGTTACGGAAAAGGATGTGCCTCATCATTTGCAGAGGCAAATGTTAAAAAATTCTAATCTTTAAACTCAAAATTGGCTACAAAAATGAAGAAAGAGTAAAGTAGCTGCTTGTTGTGAGGACGCCAATCTGCTTCCTAGCTCATCTGTTGAACAGCCTTAGAGATGTCAAAGATGATAATACAGTAACAACATTTGGGAAGTATCTCTACTCTTGCACTTAGCTTCTTGGCAGGAATTTATTAAGACAGAATAAGCCTGTGACTTTTCAATTCCAAGTACAATTTGTTTCTATAATACATCCCCCTGAGTAACGTGTGATGGAATTTTTCCTATCTAAGGCTCCGAAGTTCTGGGTGATGATATGCTATAATAGGTTATCACAAACCATATCTCAGAAATATAAAGCACAACACATGTACATCTGTGGCCCAGTGTCACTACTTTAAATGTACATCAGAAATGCATTAAATTTCCTGATTGCTATTCTGTTTGAACTGCTTGTTGGCTCAAAATTTCCTCTGTAACACAGTCTGTTGATTACCTTGAATTATTGATATAGCTTTTCTGGGACAAGCATGTCTTGTATAAGAAATACAACACTATGAAGAAAGCACAGGTGTATCATTAATAAAGCAACAATCTTTATTTTTTTAGATATGTGTAGAAAATACTAACTGATGAGTAGACCTTGGAACTAATTACCCTGAAATATAGAACATTTATTTTGTAATTTAATGTGGAAAGTAGCCACAATTAATTTAACACAATAGTTAAAAATAATATTAAAATAGAAACTAAGGGAAAAAGATGGGGTTCTATCTGCACTGTGGACTAATACTGTTACAATGTAACACAAAGATAAAAGAAGCAACATAGAAAATGTCAGTGACGCATAATTCAGAAACCGAACTGTAAACAAAGACATGCCTGGAGACCTATCAGATTGAAAGATGCCTGTATTTCACATACATGTACATTCATGGTCCACCATCGAGCTAGCTACACACACACAAGCATTGAGTCACTGTAAGCACCCTTAAATCTTTAGTGGTTGCAAATGGAATTTTTTGCATGATGAAGTTACAAAGATCTTAGAACTGTGCACTAAAAAGGTAATGAAATCTGCTCAGAAATCTCAGATGAAAGAGAGAAAAATGCATTTTGTAACTGCAAGGGTAAATGGAGCTTCTCAATTAAGTGTATTCAAAACAGAGAGATGTATAAAACAATTCCAGTCCAGTCTGCCATATGTGGTTTAATAACTTATGGTGTTAGCCTGCCGTCAGTCATATGGACTGTCCACACAATCCTTCTCAGTGAACACCTACATCCTTTTCTTCCTCTGTGAAACAGTTACATCCAGCTTAAGTTAAATGTAAAACAAGCTTCTGCTTGAAATTATTTTTCAGACATAGCATCTGCTAAACGTTTTTTCTCTTTTATTTTGTATGCATTTTGTAACAAAACATTAGCTGATTATAACTGTATCATTTCTCTAAGTTTATCCTGGGAATTTCCACAGAGATAACCCTTCTACTTCACAGGGTTGCTTCTCCGGTACAAATGGGAGGGTGGTGACTGAGAATATTGCAAGAATGCTTAACAACATTTCCTCATATAGGACCATAGATCTGCATTGGATAAAAAAAGACAAGGCAGCAAGACAAAGATGGGTTGAGAAAAATCAGTGCTTAAAACAGTCTGGAAATGGGACTACATATTATAGATTATCTTACTAAGCAACTAAAGGTTTAGAAGTCTAAATAAAACACAGAGCTGTAGAAAGAGAATTTTAATCTCATGTGTGTCAGGATCTCCTGTTGGTCAATGCTTTTTAAATGCCAAGTCCTGCTAGGTACCAAGCTTTAGTATTTTTCAGTTGGGTATCTATTGAAATGTTGGGACTCAGCATTTTGAGTTCGAACATGCCAAAATAAATACATAAATAAAAAGGACCGAAAATACAGGAGAAGAGTGAAAATCAAATTTCATACTTCTCCTTCAATCCCTCAAAGCTCGCAAACAAACACGCGCACACACACACACACACACACACACACACACACACACACACACACACACACATGTATGTATGTATATATATATATATATATATATATATATATATATATATATATATATATATATATATATATATATATATATATATGTGTGTGTGTGTGCAGATGTGTTCATGTGTGTGTGTGTGTGTGTGTGTGTGTGTTATTTATATATACATCTCTCTCTCTCTCTCTCTCTCTCTATATATATATATATATATATATATATATATATGTGTGTGTGTGTGTGTGTGTGTGTGTGTGTGTGTGCGTGTGTGCAGATGTGTGCATGTGTGTGTGTGTGTGTGTGTGTGTATGTGTGTTATATATATATATATATATATATATATATATATATATATATATATATATATATATATATATATATATATATATATATATAAAATCTATATGTATATATATACATATAGATATAGTTAGATATAGTCAGATATGTTTCCGCTTCCAGAGCAGTCCTACTTACTTGACTGTTTGCAGCTAATATTACAGTTATGTGGCTATCACGCCACCACTGGCATGCAGCTTATATATCAAAGTGGAATCATATTAACTTGGGACTCTCAAACTATAAGGATTTAAGGAGCCAAACTCCAAAAATATATATCTCTGCACCGGTTCTAAGATCCTCACTACCACAAGCACACATATTTGGCACACTCTGCACATAATATATAGTTCATTTATCACTGAACTTTTAGGTCATCTCTACTTCAATAGCTCAGGCAAAGATGTAACTGAAAATGGTGGATCCATTTCTTTTACATCTCTCACTTAAGCCACCTGTTATACTGCTGCTCACTAAGTCTAGAACATCTGACTTTTCTTTTATGGTATTTCATTGCTTTAGTTGTTTTTTCCAGAGTGACATTTTTTGCCCCCCCCCCCAAGGATCTTGCCATTTAGCTCTACTATTCCTACCCTCATTCCCCTTAGGAGCACTCACCCACTCTCAGCAGCCCCTCTAAGCTCTCCCATTGCGATCTCACAAAGAGAACCATACACTCATAGTAACATTTGCTCTTTGTATATGGATTTTTGACAGTCTCGTGTCATTAGCTCAATCTACCAAATACAGAGAGAACATTTAACAAGGCCTTCTGTTTCTCCTTTTTCCCTTTCAAAAAATTTTTTTTTGCCTGACTCTCCTTGTGTTTGGACTGTGCTTCTCAAACATTTTGGAAATATAGAGTATATTTTAGAGCATGTATTATAACTGTAATTGCCTTAATATTGCTACAACGCAAGTGCTCTAGGTTGTACTGCATCTGAAGTGTGTGTTTTAGCTGCTTTTCTGTATATATATATATATATAGACCTCTCTGTATATGTAGACTAGCTACTTATTCTGCTGTATTACTGCCTCTTAAATCGTTTGTCAGTTGTGTACTTGCCTTGTTTCATTTAAAAAGTTTTAAATTGCTAATTTTGTAGAGTTTTAATTGAATTTAATGCTTAGGACTACACACTCAAGTGTGTTAGCCTTTTCTGTGTTTATTTACTGTATTAATGCATTGTTTAGCCTGTTTCAACAAAAAAATACTATCTTGTTTGCTCATTTCCCACCTTTTCTAGCCAGTCCATATCCCAGGATTTGCTTGTCTCACGACTTTATTTTCTGTATTAAGAGCTATCCAGACCTTGCTGTGGTAGAGGGAAGTCCTACTGCTTACCAATGGGAGTGGTGAGCATTGTACTGCCTATCTAATGCATGAGGAGTGGTGTCCAACTCTGAAATTGTAATTTTATTAGCCTTTTTGGGCTGATTTCTATCCCTTTCAACTTTCTGGCTTAAAAACGCATGTGTTTGCACATTTTTCACATTGTGCAGCACTGCGAGGCTACAGTTAAACTATTCCAGGTGCCAGAAAGTCTGCTCTTCAAATTTTCCCTTAGAAATAGCTGGTTTCTCAGTAGTAGCACTAAAATCTGAACCCCTGTGACTAGCACTTGCTCTAGAACCTGCTGGAAAGCACTAGGAAGCCTGAAACTAATACAAGCACTCAGCTCTCCTTGTCAATGAGGAGAAATTAATCATAGGCACTAAACAGCCTATAATTGCAAAGTACGTTGCCAAGGTAAGGGAAAACAGCTCTTAAACTTTACAAAAAAGCACCTAAACAGGCATGTCCAAGGGTCAGCTTCCGGTGATTTCTCCTGTCCACATGGTGAATCTGGGCATAATGGGGCAACTGCCTCATGAACACAGACAATCCTCTCCTCCTACCACCCAACATTACAACCTGTGAGAGATGCACTTACATAGCCAAACTGGAAGCAAAGCTCTCTCTGGCCAAGATAGACAGTCAAGAGGAGAAGGTTAACACCTGCATTACACCTCAAGCAACTCATAGCCCTTCAAAACTGACACCATCAACACCCACACATAGCAACACTAAACCCACATATGCGGAGGCCCTTAACATTAACCTGCCCAAGCAACAAGGACCTCCGAAGCTGAAATGCAAACAGACACCAGTCACAACCAAAGTGACACATAGCTCACAACACCAGTGTGCCACCCGACAACAGCCCCTAAGGCAAGACAATGTACCCAACACTTTAGTCATAGGTGACTCTATAGTCAGGCACACTGATGTCCCACTCATCAGGCTGAACAAGGAGAAAATTACAGTCAGCTGCCTGTCGGATGCCAGGATCCATCACATAACACATGCACTCAAGTCACTCCACAACAAGTACAAATATGACTCTGTCATTGTCCATGCTGGAGTGGATGACTTGAGATGTACCTCCCTAGACTACATGAAAAGAGACATGGAAGAGCTCTTGGATCATGTGACCCAGGCAGGTATGACCCTAGCCCTGAGTAGCATCCTGTCTTTGCCCAGAATGATACCACAGTATAAGGACAAAATGATTGACTTCAACAAATGGCTAAGCTTCTGGTGTCATTCAAAGGGGATCCAGTATTTGTCTGCCTGGGAAGACATGATCGACAAACCATGATGCTTTGCCAGAGATGGTCTGCACCTGTCACCCCTGAGATTCAGGTTACTGGCTAAAGCTCTTGCCACCCCTATAGTGCCTTTTTTAGGCAAGGTTCACAGGATAAAACCACCACAACAGATACAAGCATGCAAAATCTGAAGGTAATGCTACTCAATGCTAGGAGTCCAAACCTCAAAATGCACTCTCTCGAGGCACTCCTAAAGATGGAGAACATCGATATCTGTGCAGTAACTGAGACCTGGTTCAAGGTTCCACAGAGCACCCCTACAATACCAGGCTACAATTCTTACCACACTTTTCTGCCACAAAATCAAGACTGAAACACTAAAGGTGGAGGAATGTCCATATTCACCAAGGATATTCACACCTCCAGGCTAGTTGCCCAACACAATGCATCTGAAATTCTCCAGGTGCAACTAACACTAGGTAAGACTGTAATCCAAATTGTAGCTTGCTACAGATCCCCCACCATGCCCCAAGATTCTCACTACACTTTTCTAAACATACTGGAAAATATTAAGATACAACAAAACACCCTAATACTGGGTGATTTCAACTACCCTGCCATTAACTGGGAAAACTACTCGGGTACCAACTCCTTTTCCCAACGGTTCTTGGAATTCATAAATTCCAACCCCCTGGATCAACTAATACGTTGTCCCACCTGGGGCTCCAATATCCTAGACCTGGTCATTACCAACATGGGAGATAGATGCTCCACGCCAGTGGTCACCCCCTCATTGGTCATGTCTGACCAGAAGCAAATCACCCTTGACATCCACATCCCACCCTCACCCCCCAGTAAGGAAACCTCATTAAAAAACTTCTCCAAAGCCAACTTCATGCTACTGAAGTCAGAAGTGACAAATTTCACAACACCCATGCAGACGGGATCTGGAAGTTCGACTGCAGAATCCTACACTAAGGCACTGTACAAGCACATCCACTCATGCATGAATCATGCCATCCCAAATAGAACCAAGATGCTCTTCTCCAAAAAAAGGAAGCCAATCTGGTGGTCTGCTGCTATAAACAAATTATACAACAGAAGGAAGAAACTGTTGCAGAAAAGAGGAAAATCCCAGGATGCAAAAAACTCCCTCATCGGCCTCAGTAAGAAGCTGAGATCCCTCATAAAATCCTCAAAAGCTAGTTACAAAAATAAAATTGCAAAAGATTCCAAAGACAACCACAAGGCATTCTATAGTTATGTCAAGAATCTAAATGGCAATGTCAGATCTGCTCTGAGCTACAACAGAATGGCATTAAATATACTGATCCCAAGGATATTGCCAATATCCTGGCAGATCGATTTAGTGCGAACTTCACCCCACTCTCACCCCCTAAAGGGCCCATCCCAATACCAAAAGATTGCCAAATTCCGATAATCACAGCCACACAGGTAGAAACCGCACTCTCCAAAGCTAAGAATACAGCATCCATGGGACCAGATGACATCCCAGGTTGTGTACTACATGAACTACAAAATGAACTGGCACCTCACCTAAGTGTAATGTTTAATCATAGCCTCACCTCAGGCTTCATGCCCACTGAGTGGCGCACAGCTACAGTTATCCCGCTCCACAAGGAAGGATCCACCTTGGATCCTGGGGAACTACTGTCCCTTCAGTCTGACAAGCCTGATCTGCAAGGGCATGGAGCACATTATCATGGAACTTGTAAACAAAGACATTGGCAACTTTCAAACACTGGACCCCACCCAGTTTGGATTTGTGAAGGGCTGATCTTGTCTCCTGAATCTGATTGACTTCTTCGAATCAGTTTCCAGAGCTGTGGACGAGGGTAAGGTGGTCCACACAGCCTATCTGGACCTCGCCAAGGCCTTCGACACCATCCCCCACTCTGGAATCATAGATAAACTTACTAAGCTGGGCATAAATCCCTACATCACTCGATGGGTTGCCAACTGGCTTACTGACAGAACCCAGACTGTAAAAGTAGCCGACTCCAAATCCAGCTCCAGACAAGTGACAAGTGGAGTACCTCAGGGTTCAGTCCTGGGACCACTCTTGTTTGGCATCTACTTCTCTGAAGTACAGGCCAACACTAAGGGACTCTGGCTAACAAAGTTCGCAGATGACTGCAAACTGGGAGCCATTATTGAATCCCCAAATGATGTGGATACTCTACAAAAGAGCCTTACAGAAACAGATGCCTGGTGCCAGATCCATGGGCTCAAGCTTAATGCCAAGAAATGTATAGTTATCCCCTTTGGAAAAAAGCATGTACCCATCAATTACCACATAGGTGGCAGGACACTAAACATCGAAAGTGTGATGAGAGACTTAGGGACACAGATGGACAGTGGTCTCACTTTCGATAACCACATCGCCACAACAGTCAGGAAATCCTTCTATGTGGCGCACCTCATCACTAAGGGCTTTTCATCCAGAAAAAAGGAGGTCATTGTCCCACTGTACTCATCCCTCATTAGACCCATTATAGAGTATAATGCCCCATTTGGTATGTACCTCACAAGACATCTGCAACAGCTGGAAAGGCCACAGAAATACCTCACTAAAAGAATCACAGGCCTAAAGCAGATGCCATATGCTGATCGTCTAAAAAACTCCAGCTATACTCTGTTGCATATCGTCTACTGAGAGGCGATCTCTGCTTAACATACAAGGCCATGTCAAACCCTGAGCTGTTGGACATGCTCCACTTAAAGAAATCCTAATACCTCAGAGCCACACGCTCCAGGGATCTAAACCTTGTCATCACAATGAACAAAACATGCTGGAGGGGATAGGTTTTTGACCCAGAGACTCCCCATACTCTGGAAAAGACTGCCCATACATGTCAAGCAGAGCCCCTCATTGGCCCTCTTCAAAAGGAACCTTGATGATTGGATGGAAGATAGGAAATTCACCATGGGGATCATGTCAGTCACCTGCAAGACAGGGGTCCAGAGAAGTAAATGTGGGAAGAAATATCCAGGGAATTGTTATGACTAGGCTTGTACAGGCCCTAGGGCCGATAGCCTAGTACCAACCTATGAACCTATTAGTCACATTGTGCTGGTGTGATGAATTAATTATACCAAATAAATGTGATTTATTACTACTGTATTTACCTTTCTTGGACTAGGTGACAGCATTTTGTTACCCAAGTTTTGCTTCAGAACTGCAGGTCATGTGCTGCTTGTGTGCTCATCCATAATTTATTCCAGGAGGAGGTAGAATTCTAGAATCTATAGCTAAATCAACATTTAACTGTATTTATGAAATTATGTTCTGTGAATCATAGTTACACAGTTCGTGTAAAGTTTTCTTCATGCCTCTTTGCATTTGAAAAGTGTCTATTTTGCATAAGCCCACAAGCTTGATTATAAGTCAGCAAATAAATAATTTCCACTCCATACAATCTTTATAGTTTTCTCCTTATCTGGGCTTAAAGTTGCCAAATTAATTTCCATGTAGCTGTCATTTCCCATATAAATAAAGATGACTTCACTAATAGCTTCTAGGTATAAAGATGAGCAATGCTGACTATGGTTAGAGCAGCCCATCACTGAAAAATATATTAGGAACATTCACGGCATCTTTTTGTATAATTTCCGTTCTCTGGTGGTAATTTTTCACACCTCATTTCTAGAAGTATAACTTCTGCTTTACAGGTGCTTCTATGATCTATTGCTATTTATTGTGGGAATTTCCCACAGACTTAGCCCTTCTACTCTACAGGTTTGCTTGTTCGGTACAAATGGGAATTGTAGTGACTGAGAATATATATTGACAAGAAATCCTTGAGAATATTGCTCAGAAAACCTAGCAGCTTTTCCTCTTGTAGGACCATAGGTCTGCAATAGATAAAGAGAACAATCAGAGCATAAAGCATCAGTCTGGAAGTATTAGCAATTTTAAACACAGAAACATAAATGTTGACAACAGAGAGCATTCCCCTTGCTTGTCAAATTAGTTATTATATAAAACATAAAGAATATGTTTCAGCATCATTAGAAAGAATGGAGTTGTATCTTTCTCATGCATATATCATTTTTTTCTTTTCCATTACCTTGTTCATTTTCAAACAAAGTTTTTCTTTTATAATACTCTATTTCCGGGGTTCATGAAGCTCAGCGCAAGGACTGTTTTAGCCTTGCGCCGAGCATCCTCATTACAGATGGTGCAGCAGCACCATATGAATATGTATGAGGGTGCGCCGCTGCACCCTCGACGTGCATAGGAAATGTGTGCGAGTGCAGGGGGCGTGTACAAGTGCTCTATGGAGGTGTAAATATGCCCCGACAGTTGCACAACCTACTGTGCTTACTATTAGAGCCCGCCTCTAATAGTAAGCCAGTAATTCAGAGCCCATGGAGAAATGTATGCTAAGCATACAAGAGTGTCCACGAACAATGAAATAAAATCGAAGTAGTAATCACACAAGCATGTAGTGGAATGTTGAGCCCCGTCCCTAGAACTTTCACAATTAGATTCCCTGTGTTCCTATTTTACATTTGTATTGCTGCAATATCGAAAGTGTAAGCAAAGTGCAGCATGTTTGCACGAAGCTGCCCTCCACCGAGCATAGCTTACACATCAAAATCATTCAAATAGAGAAAAACATGCTGAATCAACGTAAACGTCAATAGTGTAGTGATTAGAGCATCTGCCTAACGAACAGGCATTCACGGTTCAAGTCCATTTACAGCACATATTATTTTCCATGTGGAATGAATGTCATTTTGCTGTAAAACCGGCATAACAACATGTAAATGTGAACTTGAGTATCGCATGAAATGTTTAACTAAATTTAATTCAATCAAAGTGGTACTGTCATAATGAATAAGGCACTAGTAAGCAGGTGTAAGCACAAATAAGCAGCAGTAAACATATATAAGTACCAGTAAGCAAGTCTGAGTGCGCTTGCGCGGGTATAAGCAGTGCCCAGCATAGGAAATGTATATAAGTATGTACAGATATATAATATATATATATATATATATATATATATATATATATATATATATGTATATATATACACACACATCTATACGAAGAATGAATGACGTAACAATAAAGCATACAAAAGGAATGAGAAGGGAATGAACAGCAAATCCAGTATTATATAGTTCTGTCAGCTTATGTCATATCAAGCTGAGCAGGAGTAAGCAAAGCACTGCTACTCACACCACAGGCAGGATATTACCAGTGGGAGTAACATTGTTGATCTGCTAAGTATACTTTACAATCAGAGGGTAGTCCCTGGTGGGACTACCCAAAAAGTGGTAGGATGATTGGCCATCTGACCATTACACAATCAAGGCAGGTATGTTCAAGGACTAAATGATGGGAAAGCCTGATAATACATGGGTTGGGACAACATTCATATAGGGCCCCTAACGCTCGGGAGAGGGCAGTGTGTGGAGGTGTGTTATGGCTGTAATACCAACTGGACAATGGATGGTATGCGTGTATGTTGAACTCGGGTGGGGTGGAGGAACTATGGGTATGAAATTATGGATCCAGGCGTGTCAGGGTTGGATGGGCTGGTTCTAATTGGACCCATCATGGCTGCGATAGCAACTGGACAATGGATGGTATGCGTGTATGTTGAACTCGGTTGGGGTGGAGGAACTATGGGTATGAAATTATGGATCCAGGCATGTCAGGGTTGGATAGGCTGGTTCTAATTGGACTGCCTCATGGAGTTCAGCAAGTTCGTAATAACTATATATGTATACACACATGCATACATCTATATGTAGAAGTACATTCCCTGTAGCACATTCATTCCATTTGCAGACATAAATAACATGAATGTGCCCTTACAAACCTCGACAGTAGATAGAATAATAGGTTGTGCATAAGAGGGAAAGGACGAAACTGCTAAAATGCAGAAGTGTGTACAATGTCCGAAGTCAGTGCTGTGCTGAAAAAATTAAATGTGAGGACTTTCTCACACATGGAATCATTCCTGTGATCTGCCTGCTATGGCAATGCCAATTAGTAAACCAGTCTATTTGTAAAAGAATTATGCCAAACTCATACATAATTAGCTCTCATGTGTAACGTGTGCATTACCACATAGTCATACTTATTAATTTATTGTAGTGTCATGTTAATGGGAGTAAGGATGTAATGAAGTATAGAGTCTAATCTTGAAATAAAGACATGCGTGTCCCATGTGGCACAACCCAAAAATTGCGAATAGTGTCCTTTTGGTTGTTCATGTCACCAATGTTTGTTGACTAAAAGTTTGGGATTTCTGAGGATACGTGGAGTGAGTCAGCCGATGGGATGGGTCTACAGGAGGAGGGAGTGGCCAATGTGTAGTGGTGTGGATACACCGCAATTCCAACTGGAGAATGGATGACTGCAGTGTTATGGAAGTGTTGGGATGGGTATTTGGGGAACTAGGAGTCATGGGTATATGGGTATATATGCAAATGAAGCAGCACAGCAATAATGTATTGGTTAGAGCATCCACCTAACGAACAGACATTCCTGTTCCAAATCCCACTGCAGCACATACCATTTTCCATCGGTAATCTATATATGAACATATTTCGACATCTGTCCACTGTATAACCTGGAAAATAGCAATTAAAAGTGAACTGGAGTGAAGTGTCAGTGTCATAATGAATAAGGTACTAGTAAGCAAGTTTAAGCATATATACTGTACATGTGTAATCTCTGTGTTGCGTCTTGTAATTGCGTAGTACTATAATGATGATTTGCACATAGGCCGGGGTACTCATCCCAACACTGGCAACTGTGTGTGTGTGTCAGAGTGTGTGTTACTGTGTCTGTGAATCCCTGAATGTGAGGGTGCGTCTGTATTTGCATCCTGTCATGGCAGTGGGTATTACTGCTTCCCAATGAGAAGCCACTATTTCCACTAGCCTTTACCCTTGTCATCCACTACACCACTCTTTTACCTCCTCCCTGCTCCAGGTGACTATACTTGTGATGTCACCCACTATATATTTGACGGTTCTGAACACAGTAGCTTACTACACAGCTATCACACTCTTGGATCATTAGAACAGTAAACATAATTGAAACATGAGAGATTATAACTGTGATATGGAAGCTACAAAGTGCATGCAGGTATTGTCATACAGACCTGTGAGTAGACAACATGTACATATGGGACACTAACCGCAAACACTGACATCCCCGGCACATGCAATTACACCTGAAAGAGGAAGGCAGAACATCAAGATCAACATGCTGTTAATGTTGTTACACATGATGCATACTGTCGAATGTACAATATGCATTCTAAAACTGTAATACATGGTATGTCTGCTGCCTGTCAACACTATTCAGCAGTATTAATCTACAATTGTCTACCTAGTATGTTCACCCTGTGCATCAGACCATATGAGCATGTCCCTGCACTGATGGTGTGGATGACAGGGATGCGGCACAGGCATCATCATATGCGCAGGGTGATGTTTGCCAGGCTGCACCATTGGATGACATCATGTGTATGTGTTAGGGCTTGTGATATTGGGTGTGTGTGCATGTTATGCATGTGTGTGTTGAGGTGCCCTATATTTGTTTCTGGTGTGTGAGTGTGTGTGTGTGTGTGTGTGTGTGTGTGTGTGTGTGTGTGTGTGTGTGTGTGTGTGTGTGTATGCATGCATGCACACAGGTCTGGCATGTGGCTGGCCTACACAGGGGTATTATTGACAGCTGCTGACTGTACAAGGCAGGTTTCACAGTTCGCAGTGTCCGGCCATGTGACCTGTGCCTGCCAGGGGTTGCATGGGAACTACCAGGCAGAGGTCCAGATTGGGTACTGTCTGATGACACATGTCCACTGGAACCGTGTCTCTGTTGGGACCATCCAGGACCACGTGCACATGGCCTGCTATGTCCTGATGTGGACTGCACAACACCAGCTGCACTGCTGCTACCGCCACTATGGGAGCGGGCATGTGCAGTAGCATGTTCACGTAGACCTTCAACAGGTGATGTAGCTGACCTACGTCCACGTGCCCGACGCCTCACTCCCACCAAACTTTCCAGCACAGACAATCCACACTCAAGGACTGACATGCCACGGTCAAGGACTCCCACCATGTCACCCAATCGTCTATCCAAAACATCTGCAAGATGATGGTAAGCATTTACAATTGCCTGGATGTTGTCAGTTAATGAACGGACAGCAGACCTCTGAAGCCTCAGACCTTCTCTGTTGTGCCATTCAGTATATGCCTGTGCCTCCATTACAGCCCAAAACATGAGTCTGGTGACTTCAGCTGATGTGCTTTGTCTCACAGGGGCATGTTGGCCAGTGGGCCTCCTACAAGCAGCACTGGGCACATGCCTGTGTGGGACATCACCAGTCAGTTGACTGGGATCATGGTGTGCAGGCACACCTTCCATAGTCTCCACACTTCCCTGTTCCATGCTACCACATGCCAACTGTTCTTCCTCTATGGCCAGTGGTGATGGGGTATGTGTAGGCAGGGAAACTGTGTGCGAGGATGAGGGGGATACAGGTGGAATGGCAACCAATGGCACAGATTCAGCCCACTGACAACCCTGCCTGTGCCTCAATCATACTTTCCATCATCACTGCTTGAGTCTGTGGGGACACTAACATCAGGTGGACCACAGGAGAGCAATGCACCTACATCAACACCTGTGAGGGGCAAACAAAAACTGTACATTACAAGTTATACAACACAGACACACAGACACATGCTCTGGCACCCAACGGCATGCAACATGCAAGTGATATGGCAGATGGCATTCAGCTTAGACAATTATAGTGGTAGTTATGCATCCCTGAGTTGCACACAACAGCATGCATGTGTTATAGCAGACAGCATGCACCTTACACAATTATAGTGGTGGTTAGCATACATAACTGTATTGCACCATTTGTGTTAGTAGATTATGCCCCATACCTGCAACACAATTCATGCACTATGCACCATTGCATCACACTGCCATGATGTGTGCAACATACACCATGTGCTAATAGACCATCACTGACCTTTGTACAACTGCCACTGATGCTTTGTGTTGGCCACTGCCCCTATGTGTGAGGACATGAGCAGAAAGGTATGTCAACTGAATACTATGTTTGCCTGAGCCCTAGCTTGCATATCTCCCCCAAAGCAGTGCATGCCTGTTCAACATTATTCTGCCTACCCCTGAGCTGAGTGAACAAACATTGTGCATGTGGATGTACACACATGTTTGACATGGCTGTCCCTAATTTGCAATGGTGCCACAGACCAGAACAGGTTTAGAGTACACCGGCCTGATGTGTAGTGTATGACCTTGCCAATCACATGTAGTATGACATGTCTTCTGCTGAGGTGTTGAATGACATGCATACATGTGTAACACAATGGTGTCCTTTCCAATCTACAGTACAGTAATGGTGTCCCAATGCAGGGATGTGCTATACTAACATGGGCCTTCAGCTGACACAATGTTGTCTGTCTGCCCTACAAATATGCAGTGACATACTGCACATTGAGCTGATGTTCATAGCCATTGCAGGGCATCATGTGGCTTCACTATTGCTATACAGTGTGAGTTACTGACACAGTTCATAGCCATGACTGTGTTCACATACAATACATATCTAATGTGGACTGTGACCCACGTCACTGAGGTGTATACACACTAAACCCTAATGTGGAATTTGTTACTCAGGTCACAGAAGGGTATACAGATGACAACCCTGCACACCTGCAACCATATTACTGATGCCTGGCAACTATGTCAACACATAGCTAACCTAGCACTACTCTATGTCCCACATGCCATCTGTGAACCTCACACACATGAGGAGCAGGCATGACAGTGATGTCTGAAACCAGCAAGATGAATGTACTGTATCTGTGACCTGAAGTGGTTGTATGTATATGTTGTGCAACACATGTATGTATTTGGATACTGTATAGTTGAATGCTTTCATGTCGTAACACACTCAAGATGTTCAGGACATGTTATGTGGTGGTTTCATGTTATGCCTACACAAACTGTGCACAGGCCTGTACGATGTTTAGTGTTTCACATCTGCAATATCACCATTACACAAAGGCCATAGTTGTATTGTGTGTACAGGGTGTACACACATGTACACCACTTCTACTGTGTGTGTGTTGCTTTATTTCTCTGGCCATCCTCCATGGCCATGTGTACACATGTTCTGTCTAATGGTTGTGATGGCCATCTATTTCACATGTCAGTGTTATCCCATATGACATACACCCATAGATGTCATATGCTCCACTGAGGACAGGGTTATGCAGACAAATGGTGATATGTATTGGTTGTGAGATATCATGTTTTGCAGGATAGTTGAGCAGTGTTGCAGCCAGCCCACTACATGTCATGGACATGTCGGATAGCACATGACATTGTGTGACATTCATAGCAAGGGTATAATCCACAAGGGTGTATCCTGTGGGCTGGTCGTATCTCCAGCTCCAGCACATTTAGTGTGTGTGCACACATATGCTCTTATTCCCAACATGTGGACTGCTAATCTGTAGTACCTGTCCCTACAGTGAACTACACCTCCACCATTGTATTCACAGTTGTCCACACATCTGGCAATGACAGTTTGGAAGGTTTAGTGTAGGTGTTTCATATAGTCTTCAATTGTTTCACACGGATAACCACTGTGATGCATTGCAGGTCTGACCAGTGTCTATTAACAGGACCACCATACATTATGTGTATGTGTATTATGGCAGATAGCATGCAATTAATATGATCTGTGCATTATCAAGTCTGGTAAATAATAACAATCTCACCTGACACAGGCTGCTGTTGCTGCAAAACCCCAGAGTTACCTAAACAGGAGTGTCACAGCAGTAAGATAATTATCCACACCTGTGTGATAGCTACAGGGTGCAATGTCCATGTTAGCACATAAGCCAATACAATACACTATACTATGGAGTATGCACATCTGTGCATACATGGAGTAGCAGACTATAGTATGTGGCATGTGTGCATACATGCCTTGCATATGATGTTACATTGCATATTGTACAGTAAAACATGTAACTATGTGAAATATAGTTGTGTTATATGTGCAATACTGACTTACCAGGCAACTCCAGGCTCGGTGGTTGAGAGACACCTACCTCCACAATACCAGCAAAAGCTTGTGGATGGAGGTCTTCGGGTGTCCCCAGGTTGGCTAGTAGCTCCTCGGTACATGTGAATGGGGGCTGGGTGAGTGGCCCCCCACCTGTTGCACCTTGTTCCCGGTGATTGCATTAGCACGCTGTTTTGTCAATCTTATGAGGTCGGTGCAGTGTCGGCGCACCTGCTGATAGGTGCGATTGTGACTGCCAACATCATTTACCCTCCTGTGGAATTCCTCCCACAGGGCATCCCGCTGCTGTTCATCCTGTGGCACATGGCTGAAGAGTGTTAAATGGTTGTCGAGGAGGTATGGGATGAGGACATCATCCTCCAAGTGGGTGTATGCTGGAAGTCTGCCACATAGCATACCTGGAAGACATAATGATGGAGACAGGTCACAGTAACTCACAGAGAAGTACAGAAGTACAGCTGAACATACATGTGTATCACATTTATTAAGATTACAAATAAGTCTTTGCAAATCTACATAACACTAACACCACTGACATGTTTAAGTCACACAGATTTGACACTTACTGGTGATGTGATGTTATCAACATATATGTGTGTGTCATGTGATGACATTGCTTATACTCCATATGGATGTTGTCTTGACATGGGCATGTCTGTCTGCCTGTACTGGTGTCTTTACCTATTAGCACATGCCTGGATGTGTTCACATTAATGCAATAGACCTTAATGCTGTGTATATGTCACATATATAGTCATACACATCCTTTAGGGATGTGACCTGTGACCCTGCAGACTTGCTCACAGAATGTTTTATATGTATGTGTTTTGCCATATACATCTACATGGCACTGTGCAGCTGTGTAGCACCTTGCCATGTATTGCCTGTGCTGCACATGTGAAACACATGGGACAATAGCTAGTGTGATGGTATTTGCAGGGTTGGATATAAATTATAGCATGTATGGTCATAGTAAACTAGTAGGCTATATGCCCCGGGCCATTTATGAGCCTAGGCAGACAGGTTACTTAGTTGTAGCCAACAGACAGGTAAGTTTCAGTGGCCAGTTCAAGCAGTGCCACAGAACTGATCCACAGGGTTACTAATATATTTGGTATGCGGTCATCACACCATGTCACAGAGAGGGGAAATGTGCAGCTTCGCTGGACATGGATGCATAGTATGGCAAGAGTATGTAAAGTGTATGGGACAGAGATCTGTCAGGCATGTTGTGATTCTTGTACTAGAAAGGTGGATGTCCATGAAGTATGTGTTTATTTGGAATCAGGATGTGTTAAGTGTAGCATGTCCAATATCTCTGGGTTGAACATGGCTTTATTCAGGGTAGGCTGCATGCTATATAGTGGAGCTAGGGATTGGGAAGGGCAGTGTAGGCCATCTACACATGGGCAATAACGCTTAAAGGAAATATGTTATCTATTATGGGTCACATGAGTATTGAGTATGGCTGAACAATTATCCCTATATTCATGGATGGCACCCTGTCATGATTAGGGGTGCCACATACGACTACCTGACTGATGTGGTGAAGTAACTATCAAAGGAAAGACTACTGTCCAGCTGCATCCCATACACACACGTTGCCATTACACTGACCGCTGCCTAGGTGGTAGTTCATGGGTACAGGGTTTTTAACATAGGGGATGACAATGCAATACTTAGCTGTCAGACTGTGGCCATATGTCACACACCACACATCTGACATACAAAGGCCATTCTGTATGTTGAACACAGCACACATTGAATCAACTATTGCTCCTAGTTCATAGTCACTTGCAAACATCAATAGGCAGATGCCTTCTGTGTTAGTCTATGAGGTATAGATAACAAAGAGGGGGAGTACCAGGAATGAACCCTGTATTACTGTGGCTGGCACTGATTTGATGTGTGTGTATTAGTCAGACACCTTCTGTAGTTTTGGTTCTGCCAGCAGTCCAGTTGCCAACCACTCCTGTGACATAGGAATATACACCTAGTTTACTGAGTGTAGCTGGAACACAGCATGGGTGATGGTGTCCTAAGACCTGGCAAGGTCATGATATGCTGTGTGAATCAACCTTACTGTCATCTACATCTGTACTGAGTACATCAAATAAGTTTATCATGGTTCTTGGCCTTACAGAACAGACTCAGCAGGGTACTAGTGCACTATTTCCCATTATCAATGATGTATTCCCCTTTGTGGGGTGTGATAACTGTTGCTGTGCACCATTCAGTGTGTACACAGCCTAACATGAAGCTATGATTGAACATGATGTGTATGTGGAGAACTGATTGTTCTTACATTTGTGTAGGATACACCCTGCGATGTTGACAGGTCCCATGAAAGCTGTATGTATGGCTTTAGAGAGTGCAGCTTGTACCTGCATAGTTGTTATTACAGGGGCTCTGTAGTGTACATGGATATATAATTATGTGTACCTGTTGGGGGCGGGGTGGGGAGTGGGTTTAGGTTTTCCAGGACCCTATCTGGATGAACAGGTGCTATTTCTGTAGGTGCAGTACTTCCCATGCCATAGTGCTGTGCAGCACGGCAGGTCTTGTCATTGCCATTATGATTAATGACACAGCTATAGAATGCTCTGTGGTTGGCCTCATAATATGTGGCTGATAAGTTTCACAGTAGATTTGTGTGGTTTTATATGGTGTATCTGCATCTTACTGAGGCTGACCAGGGATCACCTACACTCATGTGTGTTCACTCCTGCAACAGTTACTACCTTCTGTGGTACAGTTTAAAGCATGGTACCACCAGTTTGCCTTCTTGTTTGTGTTTGGTTGAATCTTGGTTCTGTTTCAATGGCACAATCACTGTATGTGTGTGACTGCTTAAGGTTCATTTGTATAGGATTCAGCATTTGCACATGCATTGTCCATCTGCATTGGTGCCATGACAATCACCACTTTGCTCTTAGGAAGCATAACATTGGCTTTGGAGACTATGTATAGCATACTGTTAGCCCTGTTTGTGTGACTATTGTGATCCAGGTCACTGGGGTTGATGGAATCCAACATGCATTGAGCGCAGGTGTTGGTACATGAGGAGTCTTCCCAGTTCATAATGGAATAGTTGAGAGTAGCCATTATTATGGTTTTCTGTCTCAAACCTAATCTTCCCCATTACAGTTCATTATGACAGTTGGGAAATCTGAGGCATGGTGGGTGATCTGTCGCAAGGTGCAATTTGAATTCCACTTTGGCACAAAGGTAGTTGCTCAGCATAATGCATCTGAAGTTATGCAAGTGCAACTAGCATGGGGGTGTACATATCCTTCAGGAATATGAACACACCTGTGGCCCATGTGTTCCAATAAAGGATAATGGGCAAGAGGTGAGGTATGTGTTATAACATGGTCATGCAGGTGTGTTCTCCAGAGAGTTGAAACATGTCTCAGCCACTGCACAGATATGTTCTCCATGTTAGGGATGGACATATGTGAGTCCATATAGTGTTTCTGACATGTATCATTGAGTAGTGAGACCTGCAGTTTATTGCTTGGCTGTCCCTGTAACAGCAGTGGACCTTCACTTGAACTGTGCATGATGAAGGCACTATAGGTGAAGAACGAGCCCTAGCCAGAATCCAGATTCCCAGGTGTGACAGGTGCAGGTTCTGTCTGGCAAAGCATCATGGTCTGTCAACCATGTTATCCCAGGCAGACAGATACTGGATAACCTTTGACTTGCACCACTACATTAGACAATTGTGGAATACAATCCTTTTGTCCCTGTACTGTAGTATCATTCTGGACAATGGCAGAATGCTACCCAGGCCTTGGGACATACCTGCATGGGCTACAAGACCGGACAGTTCCTACATGTGTTTCCATGCAGTCCAGGCTACTGCATCACAGGTCCTACACAACAACAGGGAATATGCCAGAGCCATGTGTATAGTTCAAAAGGTGGTCTGAGTGTATGGGTATGTGGCTAATCATGGCAGATAGGCAGCTGACAGTATGTATGCCCTCATGTAGGATGGTGTGTAACATAGTGCTAGAGTTTGCATTCACAAATGAGTACTGCTGGGCATGTTTCCGGCCACGTGTTCTGAGGTGTGGCACAATTATGCAAACTATGTCATACAGTTTGTGTATTTCGTTGTCTGTCTATTCCAGCTTGGAAGGTCACTTGTTTGGCCAGATACTTAGAAGCGTCTGTGAACGTGTGTGATTTCTGGTAGTGTGTGTGGGTGTCCTTACTCTGTTCTGGTAAAAGTATGTGTTGGTTGTGATGATGAGATGCATGCATTCACCTACACCTCATGACTGTCCAGTCCAGTCATGGCTGTAGACTGGACTGCCTTCCAGCTTAGCCCTGTAGCTGCATCCCAGACAATGTGTGGGGTGTGGTGTTAGGTGGGTTTGGCAGTGTACATGCCATAGAGATTGCATTCCCCCAGGATGGCCACATACACAAAGCTGACATTAGTAAACACCAGTAGCTGACTAGTGGACATTCCTGTATGAGCATTCAGTACTACACATACCAAATACTGTATTTCATTTACTTATTGCTTATGAAGATGTTTTAGACAGTGATGCTCACATGTAAATATTTGTGTTATGGACGTGACAACACTGGCTATTACGGAAACATTGTAGCTACCTTTAGCAGCAATCCTCCTCGGAGGAGCACATCACATCCTGATAGTTGATTACAGATGATGCAAGTAGCTACAGGTCTGTTTCCTTTTCTGGGTATATACTCACATATCCAACAGAACCATGAGCTCTGTTGGGCACAGACACCCACTCCCCAAACAGAGTCATGTATCAATAAATTCTGATGCCACTATCAACATGGTCAGGATATAATCAGATAGTGTAATCCATCACCTGTGAAGAGGCTATTACACATGGGCAGCAGTCTCCTACATCTTACACTCCTACTGCAGATGTTACACTGGAGTTAAAGATGATATGCAACCTGTTTCCTTACCAGTACTGTGCATTACCTTACATATAGTATGTGCAAGCGGCTGTTAGGTTGGCAATGAGAGGTTAGGCTACACAAACCTGGTAGTTCAACCAATGTGTCTCTACTCTCAATATCCACTCTATGTAGGTGTGCACATAGCCATTTGGCCCAGTCCAGTAACAAGGGTCACTACACATTTGCATAACATGTACACATGCACAGCTGGTATTGCTTGCAAACGATACTAGAGAGGTCCAGCCCTGTAACAAGGGTCACTACACATTTGCATAACATGTACACATGCACAGCTGTTATTGCTTGCAAATGATACTAGAGAGGTGGATATTACATGTGTTATGTGAATGGATAGTTACCTAGCTCTTCCAGTTATCTTTGCTATCATGCTGCTAAACTATCAGATGAATACAAGTGATATATTATGTTGGTGTGAATGACCTGAGACGTACCTCCCTGGACTACATGAAAAGAGACATGGAAGAGCTCTCTGATCATGTAGCCCAGGCTGGTATGACCCTAACCCCGAGTAGCATTCTTCCCTCACCAATAATGATACCTCAGTATAAAGAAAAAATGATCAATTTCAACATTTGGCTAAGCTTCTTGTGTCATTCAAAGGGGATCCAGTGTCTGTCAGCATGGGATGACATGCTCAACAAGCCACATTGCTTCACAAGAGATGGCTTTCACCTGTCACCCCTAGGCTTTCAAATACTGGCCAAGGCTCTTGCTGCCCCCATAGTGCCTTTTTTAGGCAAGGCTCAAAAGTCAAACCCACCTCCATAAACAGCACAATTAACAAAACACTGAGGGTTATGCTACTCAATGGCAGGAGTTTAAATTTCAAAATGCAAGCGGTCAAAGCACTCCTCAGTATGGAGAGCGTCAACATCTGTGCAGTAACTGAAACCTGGTTCAAGGTTCCAGAGAGCACCCCAGCACTATCGGGATACAACTCATAACACACGTTTCGGCCAAAGAACACGGACTGAAACACAAAATAAGGGAGTGTATCCATATTCATCAAGGATACCTACACCTCCAGGTTAATGGCGCAGCATGATACCTCTGAGAACATCCATGTGCAACTAACATCGGGCAAATCTGCAATGCAAATTGTGGCCTGCTACAGATCACCCTCCATGACCCAGAACCACCATTCCACCTTTCTGGAGACACTGGAATACATGAAGGTCCTACTGAACACCCTGATATTGGGCAATTTCAATTACCCTACCATTCATTGGGAAAACGAATTGAGTACAAATTCCCAGGCCCAGTGCTTCCTGGAATTCATCAGCTCAAATGCCTGGATCAGCTGTTAAACTCCCCTACCAGAGGTGAAAACTTATTGGACCTGGTCATCACCAACATGGGTGACAGGTGTTCCACACCAGAGGTCAACCCATCACTGGTTAGATCAGACCATAAACAAATCACTCTGGATGTCCACACCCTACCACCACCCTCAACTAAGGAAACCACAGTAAAAAACTTTTCTAAAGCAAACTTCACCTTACTTAAGACAAAGGTGGTAAGTTTCACAGCCCCCACGCTAAAGAATAATGCTGCCCAAGATGCAAAAACCTTTACAAATGTACTCTATGAACACCTACAAGGATGCATGGATCATGCCATCCCCGGCAAAACCAAGACTCACTCCTCTAAGAGAAGGAAACCAATTTGGTGGACCCCTGCAATAAACAGGCTATACAATAGAAGGAGGAAACTAGTTCAGAAAAAAAGCAAATCCCAAGAAGGAAAGACATCCCTGATCAGTATCAGTAAGAAAATAAGGTCCCCCATGAAATCACCCAAGGCTAACTTCGAAAGAAAAATAGCCAAGGATTCAAAAGATAACCACAAGCCTTCTTTAGCTATGTTAAGAATCTAAGTGGCAACTCACAGATATGCACTGAACTAGTGCAAAATAGCACAAAATATACTGAACCTACTGATATTGCCAACATCCTGGCAGATAGATTCAGTGCAAACTTCACCCCCCTCTCACCTCCAAAAGGGCCGACAACAATACCGGAAACGTGTAGTGTCCCAAAAATCACAGATGCACAGGTGAAAACAGCCCTTACAAAAGCCAAAACACAGTGTCAGTTGGACCAGATGGTGCCACAGGCTGCATCTTGCACAAACTACAGAATGAACTAACCCCTCACCTAAACATGCTGTTCAACCTCAGCCTCTCCACAGGCTACGTACCCATAGAATGGTGCACAGAAACGGTTATTCCTCTCCACAAAGGAGGGGCCACAACTGACCTTGGTAACTATTGCCTCATAAGTCTGATTAGCCTGGTCTGCAAGGCTATGGAGCGCATCATCATGGTATTCATTAACAAAGACATTGGGAACCTCCAAACACTTGACCCGACCCAGTTAAGCTTTGTTAAGGGCAGATCATGCCTACAAAACCTGGTTGACTTCTTCAAGACAGTCACCAAGGCCATAGATGAGGGAAAGGTGGTTCACACAGCCTACCTTGACCTCACCAAGGCTTTTGACACCATTCCCCACTCGGGTATTACAGAAAAACTCACCAGCCTGAAAATAAACCCCTACATCATGAGATGGGTTGCCAACTGGCTTACAGACAGAACTCACACAGAAAGAATAGCGGGCTCCAGGTCAGACTCTAAACCAGTCACAAGTGGTGTCCTGCAAAGCTCGGTCCTGGGACCTCTAATGTTCAGCATATACTTCTCAGAAGTACAGACAAACACAGGAGGACTATGGCTAACTAGGTTCACCAATGACTTCAAACTGGGGGCCATAAATGACTCTCCGGCTGACACGGACATCCTCCAAAAGGGCCTTACTGAGATGGACACCTGGTCTCAAAGTCATGACCTCAAGCTAAATGCCAAAAAATGCATAGTCATCCTGTTTGGGAAAAACAAAACACCCAAGAGTTACCACATAGGTGGCAGCCCCCTTAATACAGAAGAGGTAATAAGAGATCTGAGGACCCAGGTAGATAGTAATCTCTCCTTTGACAATCATATTGCCAAAGTAGTTAGGAAATCCTTCTATGTGGCCCATCTAATTACTAAAGGGCTGGCATCTAGAAATAAAGAGGTTATAGTGCTCCCCTACTCATCACTCATTAGACCCATCATAGAGTACAATGCCCTATTTGGGATGTACCTAACAAGACACTTTCAACAGCTGGAAAAAACACAAATGTACCTCACCAAGAGGATTACTGGCCTCAAACATATGTCCTATGCAGCCTGACTGAAAAAAAAACTCCGGCTGTACTCATTGGCATATTGCTTACTCAGCGGTGATCTCCGCCTGACTTACAAAGCCATGTCCAACTCAGAATTGATGGACATGCTCCACCTAAAGAAATCCAAGTCACTACGAGCCACATGCTCTAGTGAGTTAAACCTCGCCACAACAATAAATAGAACATGCTGGAGGGATAGATTCCTGTAACAGAGACTCCCCATGCTTTGGAACAAAATTCCAAATTACATCAGGCAGAGACCCTCACTAACACTCTTCAAGAGAAACCTTGATGAGTGGATGAGTAAAAGAAAATACACCCCTGGGATCACTTAGGAAAGAAATCACTGAAATTGAGGCTTATTTTAAGCAAAGTTTAGGTGAACAAAGGTTTTCCGAATTTTTTGTTTCCGTTTCAAAAGAAACGGAACAGTTTTCCTTTGACAACATCAACAGGAAACATTCCAAATTGTTACGGGACCTTGAATCATATAAAAACAACTCTGCCTTTACCAATTTTGGTGTTCCTAGCAAATCTTATAAATTTTCCAACAATAACGGCCAAGGATTTAAAAAGTCAGTTGGGGGGGTTTTGCCTAAAACTGTCGGATACGGAGGTAATAACTACTTTAAGAACAATTTCCCTGTGGCGGCTGGGTCTTCGGACTTTTCCGGTTCCAACATTTATGAAAAAACGGCAACTAAGGCACCTACTGACAAATCCTCCACTAACGAGGTTGTGCATGCTGAAGGGAATCCTTCAGTGGTCGTGGAAAACCTTCCACCATTATCCAACACGGACAATGTAACTAAGAACAGTATGAACGCCACTGTTTCTGGGTCAGGACCAGGGAACTCTATTTCCTTACCATCATCAGCTTCTTTTTCCAATCGGAGAAACCAAATCACAACCAAAACAGTGTTGACCAGGAGTCGAACCTTTTTGGGCTCTCAGTCCTCAGGGGAAGAGACTTAGAACCTTTGAATGATCATTTTAGTATCATTAATCTGACTGACCATGTTTTTAGTAATGATGAACTGGATGTTTTGAAATTGGGGCTTAACTTTATTCCACAAACAAGGGCTAATTATGTTAGGACGGTTATTGACATTAAGAAATATTCTCGAAAGTTAAATTTGCATTATTTATTGCATGATTTATCTACATCTGACCGTACCTTTGTTAAACCCTCCCTTTATTGTCCAAAATTACAGCACACTTTAAAGGTCTTTGAGGAAACATGTATTCAGGATGTAGACAGTTTATTGAAACATGACTCTAGTTTTTTGAACAATTTAACAAACAGAGAGAGGCAGGCTATCAAAAACTTACAATCTATGACGAACAAATTTCGTTTTATGAAAAGTGACAAAGGGAACAACATAGTTATCATGAGGAGGGAATCCTATGTAAATGGCATCTTAGACCTGTTAAACAACAGGGACGAATATGAAACAGTTTCACTGTTTGAAGTTAGACGATGTTATCGTTCAATTCAGTCACATTTATACGATGCCCTCATGAATGGGGAGATAAGTTTTGAATTATATGATTTTTGTACCAACGATCAACCTAGAATTGGGGTACTTTTTGGGATTCCTAAGGTCCATAAATCGACTTTAAATCCACCATTTAGGCCTATAGTGTCGGCGCCCCATTCAGTTACTGAAGGATTGGCCTTGTTTCTTGATGCTGTTTTAGGGCCTGTTGTTTCTATACAGCATTCCTTCATTTGGGACTCATGGCATTTTCTTAAAAAAATTAATCACTTTGCCACTACATGTGGTTTTAACCCCAATAAACAAATTATGTTTACACTTGATGTTGTGTCCCTATTCACTTGTATTCCCCACTATGAAGGGGTAGAAGCTGTTCGGAACTTTTTATCCACTAGTTGTTCCAATTTTACCAACGATATGGTTTCCCTCATATGTAGGTTATTAGAAGTCACCTTAGAGAACAATTTTTTTCTTTTTGAGAAAACATATTATAGGCAAAAAAGGGGGGTTGCCATGGGCTCTTCAGCAGCCCCAGCATATGCTAATCTGGTCATGTCATGGTGGGAGAAACAATTTCTTCCCATCCTGGCTAGCAAATACAATATTTCTTTTTTTTGCCGTTTCATGGATGACCTGTTTTTTGTTATGGATGGGGACATTTCCACTGTTAGTGAGTTTCATACTGATACTAACTCCTTTTCGGATTATTTAAAATTTATTATTGGAACGAAAGGGTTGGATGTCAATTTCCTGGATGTTTCCCTTAAATGGGATTTTGATGAGAACAGACTGCATAGTCGTATTTACCGGAAGAAGACATTTAACAACGGGTATTTGCACTACAGGAGTGGTCATCCTAAATATGTTATAAATAATATTCCAAGAGGGCAGTTTATTCGAGCAAGCCGCATGACTTCTAAAGATGTGGACTTGGCTCAGGAATTTGCCTTTATTTCCTCTTTATTTATCAACAGAGGTTATGATGAACTAACCCTTACCCACACTAGTGCTGACATTTGGTCCAAAAGGGATGATAAATATTTTCCATTACTTAATTTAAAATCTGATGATGTACATTCTTTAACTAAGACCGACACTGATAAGGAAATGAATGTCAATTTAATTTGTTCCTTGGAGATGAGCTCCGACTGTCGAAACATTCAAAATATTATAAACAAAAATTGGAGAATTATAAAAGGAAATTCGGATATTTTCCGTATTTTGGGAGAAATACCTGTGTTTGTTCAAAAGAATAGTTTTAATTTAAAATGGATTTTGGAAAATCAGCAGGGAAAGATTTCTAATTTTGTGTCCCACGAGAGAGGGATGTACAGTTGCAATCAATGCAACATGTGCAGATTCATTTCCATTGGTCCCTATATTTCTGTTAGTACTTTTAACAGGACCCTGGCGGTCCCTGGGTATGTGAACTGTTGCACGAGTGGGGTCATCTACATTGCTTTATGTTCCTCTTGTGCGGCGTTTTACATAGGGATGACCACCAGGGAGTTAAAGACCCGTATTAGGGAGCATTTATACTCCATAAAATCCCAAGATGAAAAGAATGCTCTTTTCAAGCATTCACTGGTGTGTTTGTCCTTTAGTAAATTTTTATTCTCTGTACTAGAAGTGGGTCACAAAGACATGAGGGAAGGGGATTTTAAAAATTACCTCTTACAAAGGGAAACCTATTGGCAGATTAAACTAAAATCTGACACTGCCCCTGGTCTTAATGAAGCTACTAATGTCAAGTGTTTTTTAAAACAACGCAAATTAAATGTTAATAAAGTTGGGGGGTTAATTCATTCTCACTTTGCTCTCAAATAATAAACAGAAAAGAAAAGTTAACTGATATTTTTTGTTTTTTAAAAGAAAAGTTTTTTAAAAAAGAAATTTTAAAGGATTTTTAACATTTAAATATTTAATTGTTTAATTAATCACCTGACTGTGGTACCAGTATTTAAGAAGGAGGTTGTATTAAATGAATTTATTCTGAGGAAGTTTTTTACGAAAGCGGATAATAAACGAGTATACGCTATTTTGGTGCAGTGTTGTCTTGCCTTTCTGTGGACTGTGGATTTTTTGGCTTTGGACTTTCTTTTGGTTTTAATTAATCAATGGGGTGACGAAAGCCGACACACTCTGGCTAGGCTTATAAATGCCCTTGGGCAGATAGCCCAGTATCTACCTATGAATCTATGAACCTATATGTATCCTGTTATTGAGTATTGTAATTGCCAATAGAAATAACTACTGTTTGGATAACATAACAGAAATGCTATATAGAATGGAATACAGATCTGCCTAAAATACTGTACATTACACAGTTATTGGCACAATATCCCATAATGCAAACCATATTTGTACAGTAAGCCCACCTTTGACATGTTCATCTTACTTATACACCCATACATATGTCTACTGTTACAATATATAGACATATACTATCCCCTGTTATAGCACATACTTGTTGGACCAACCCTGACACTGACAGTGAGTCCCAAGCCCATATCATCCCTTGTGGTGTATGAGCAGCTTGTCTTGTGACCTACAGCAGTACACACGTAGAATACTACAAGCAGTACTACTGCTCAACAATACATCGCTACAAGATAGCTATTTCCACTATATGCATTGATTACACTGTAATTCTTACAGAACAGGTACTACATACACAGACATACTACATGTTATACATACCTTCTTAGTAATTGGAGGTGTTATTGACTAATATAATACTCATTTTTGGTTTGTCTTTCAGTGTTTTGTACTGTTCTACAGGTAGATACAGATGGTTTGAATGTGTGAGAAGGCAACCTTTTATAGTTACAGATCAGTAACATGTGCTATCCAGATAACCAATTGGTGTTCCTAAGTAGCTAATTACATGCACATCAGCTGCACTGCTACTGCCTTAGCCAATACCATGGCAACAGTGGAGTATAGCTGAGTACTCCACTTGGGCGTTGTCTCTTTGCCTTACTTGTGAGGAATACAGCCTGGTAGTGTTGATTGAAATCTATTGCAACAGCTGTATGGAGACGAACAGTAATATATTGTGTGTAATGCCTAGATGATTTTGTCTAAATGTGAGTACTGCTTTTATATTTCTGAACATTGCTACTTGTGCAGGGTTTGTCTGTACCTAATAGTTCTGCATATGTTTCACTCTGGCCAGGATGTTTGACCAGCTCAAGGCTGCATAGCTATGCATATAATGTTAGGGGGTTTACAGTGTGCTTACCACACATCTTTAATTTGGTGTTAATGTATATCATACTGTGCTGATAATCAGTACTCGGCAACACTTCCTAGTGTATGAACCTTTCAACCCTCTGAAACGGGATTAGTTCATACAAACGCTGTAACATCAGCAACTGTTCAATTGTATAACAGCAACTATTTCATATTGGGCCATGATAGTGTGTCTGTGTCCAGGTATGTTAAGGTTTCAGCAGATGTTGTACAGTAGTTGAATAATTGGTTATGGTATGACAGTATGTACTGATGTAATTATTTTGGGTGTGGGGGAGATGTTGGTGGGTGTACATAGCAGATGCAGGTGTGTAGGAACCCATTTTATACAACTTCAATATGTGTGTGGGTGTTCTTTCCCTATGTGAACACCTATCCCTTAGTGGACTAATACTATGGTAATTGCAGGCGGATTCATTAAGGCACTGTTAAATGCTTCCAGTATAGCATGCAGGTACTGTTAGTCCTTGAATCCTTTTGGCAATACATCGGAATGTAATAAAGTTTTGCTAAATGAAAGCTGTCTCTGTATTTCTGTCATGGATATTTGCAGTCATTGCAGTTGTGTTGGTGACTGTGTCCATAGAACATATTTGTAATAGTGTATTGGCATATACTCTTCATATGGTATGTTCATATTGTTTGGGGGGGGGCGGAATGTGTGATTACTATGGTCCATGTTATACTCGGATATGAACACTTCGGATGCTGTCTACACACATGTATGTGTGTGTGTGTGTATATATATATATATATATATATATATATATATATATATATATATAGATACATATATGTATATAGATATAACATATAATATATATTATTGCATACGTTTTTCTGTACCTCCATAGATGTGTAGATGTTTTTAACCTATCTATATATCTACATATATATGTAGATCTGTATATATAGACATGTCTGTATGTATTTCTCTTTATATATATATATATATATATATATATATATATATATATATATATATATATATATTATCTCTCTCTCTCTCTGTATGTATGTATATATATATATATATATATATATATATATATATATATATATATATATATATATATAGATATATATATAAGCATACACCTTTCATTGGGTACATGGCGGGTTTTCCTATTTCAACACATTCCTCCCTTTTGTGTTTTAACCTGTCTGCATACACAACTGGCATAGGTACATCTCAGGTAGCTCAGTGGTAGGTTACTCTGAGGATGGAGTGCATGGTTGCAGGTTTTAATCCTGAAAGGTGTTATTATTTTACCTCTCAGAGTAGGCACTGGTAGGGAAAGTGTGAATAACGCACATTTAAGTGGTTGTAAACAGGTTTACCCGTGGTCTGTGCAACGTGAAGCAAAGGTTAAACCTGTGAAGCACTTCTCCATTTAACCATATTTAAGCGCTTCTTACCGTTGCGCAAACCCATGCAAACCCGCTTACTACTGCTTAAAAGTGCTTTAATCCAACTGCATCCAACAGCCCTAATTCTGGCCAACAAAGTAACTTAACAGCCCTTGCAGGTCTTGAACCCGGGACCATGAACACCACAGTCACTGACTTTACCACTAAGGCATCTGAGATATGTGCAAATTTTATGGTGTTTAGAATATACATTTTACTACAGGCATTCCTCACTACTGAAAACAAATGTGACAGTCAGTTGGTGTACATATGTCTGATACATGTTAATGTTCATGTGTTTGTGAAATTAGGTGTTGCAATGTGACATGACAGGGTGTATTATGAATGACAAAGGTTCTTGTTTTGTGTCCTTTTTATATTGTCCCCATACTCAATGTATACCCCTCCAGATCACTTATTGAACATCCGACCCAGGCTCTCCTTGATGCATGATTTCATTACCCATCATTCCTCTCCCACCCCAATCTTCACATACACAATAACCATCCCTTCTATGGTGAATTAGGTTAATATTAATAGTTATAATACCAGAGCTGCATGTGTTTTGTGTACACTTCAATTCCTTTGGATTGCTTGTGTGTCACAAAGTGTGTTCATAGATGTTTATATATATGGCTACTGATGTACCTGTATATATATGTGTATATATATATATATATATATATATATATATATATATATATATATATATATATATATATATATCATATTAATTTGTAACAGTAATACATATGTAGACTTGCATGTGTTGGTTCACAAACTACAGTACATTACAATGTACTGTACATATGCACACAAAGTGACTTCCTATTTGTGGTCATTACAGTGGAATGCATATGGTATATGGTGTAGTCTAAAGACCGTGAAACATGTATACACCTCAGATGGTTTAATGGTAAGTCCCATGACTATAGCATGCATGGTCCAGGATTCAATACCTGGGATGCTTTAAAAATGTTTTTACTCCCGTATAAGGCTCATTTAAGCAGTTGTAAGCATGTTTAAAAGTGTTTGTGTGACATTATAGCAACGGTTAAACACAGTTAAACAAACTTTGTAACATGCAACCTGTGCATGCAAACATGGCCACATCCGTTAACTACTCAGGATAAATACATTTCAGTGAAGTAACATCTCACTATGTGCTGACATAACATTACATTCTCTGTTGACTTCTCCAGCACACATGGGTTTATGTTAGTGTTTCGAATGTTTATTATACAGACGATTACTACCTATATATGCAAGCTGGGGTTAAGGTATAATTTTTAAAATGATAAACATCCCTGACTTTATCAGGATTGGGACCTCAAATGCACAGATACTATGCAGATGCTGTAACCATTATACTATTGACATTAACGTTGCTTCCACCTATTTCCTATTTAGATGATTTCTTTGTGTAAGCTAGGCTAAGCAAAGGGCTGAGGCCCCCAAACCCACTGAGCTTCACTTACTCTTGAAATAACAACATATAACAAATGAAATGTGAGACAATAAATTACATTCCTAACTACATTAGGCATAGCCCCTCACTGACACACTTCAATGGAAACCGTGTTGTGTGAATGGGTAACAGAATATACACCCCTGGGATCATGTGTCCCAGAACCATACAGCCAGGGGGTGGGGGAGCCCGTCCAGTTTGATAGCTGCAGGACCTGTTGGGGAAATTTAATGGCATTGAATTGTCACATTAACATGCCCTCTTCAGATCACTAAGTGCCCCTATCACCCTCCAACACCCCAGTCTTCAACAGTTTCCAGCAACTCTGCCTGGAATTGCTTCATTGGCTATGCTTGACAGAGGCTCAGTTACATAATCAATGGTGCAGAGAAAGCCAACACACTGTAGCTATGCTTCTAATTGTCCTTGGGCAGACAGGTAGTAGGTTATCTGTGAACCTCTAAAGTGCAGGCCATCACAGTCATAATATGTGAATAAACAGACTTTCAGATCACAATATACAGTAAGAAATCATCATGTAGTCAGGAAACAGTTAAGTACAACAAGAACATACAGAACACTGATACCTAATCACTCCAAAATTCTATCTTGGAAGCTAGAAGACTTATATAAGTTTAAGGCTTTCTATTGCTTACCAGTAGGTTACCTACAGGAGAGATGAGAAACAAGCACAGATGGGAAACATGCATGCAACAATACCATACCGGCTTATGTGTCAGCCTTAGGCTTTGGAATACTGGCCAAGGCTATTGGCACCCCCATTGTGGCTTTTTTAGGAGAGTCTCAAAGGTGAATACCAGCTCTGTAAACAGCATAATAGCAGATTCAATGAGGGGTATGCTACTCAACACCAGGGGTTGTGATCACAACATGCATGCACTCACAGAATTCCTCAGGATGGACAACGTCAATATCTGTGGAGTAACTGAGACCTGTCTAAAGGCTCCTGAGTGCACACCAGCACTACCAGACTACAACCCATACCACACATTTTGGCCACAGAACATAGACTGACACAGACATGGAGGGGGTGTGTCCATATTCATCAGGGATACCCACACCTCCAGGTTAGTGGGGCAGCATGATACCTCTGAGATCATCCATGTGCAGCTAACATCAGCCACAACTACAATGCAAACTGTGGCCTGCTACAGATCACCCTCCATGACCCAGGACCACTACTCCACCTACCTGGAGACAGTGGAGAACATGGCAGTCCTACTGCACACCCTGTCATTGGTCGATGTCAACTACTCTACCATTAACTGGGAAACTTACTCAAGTACTCACTTCCAGGCCCAGTGCTTCCTGGAATTTATCACCTCATATACCCTGTATCTGGTGGTAACCTCCCTAATGAGGGGTGGAAACATACTAGATGTGGTCATCACCAACATGGGCAACAGGTGCACCACAGCAGAGTTTAACCATTCACTGGTTAGATCTGACCATGAACTATTGACTGTTTCCACACCCAAACATCTTCCCCACCTACAGAAACCACAGTGTATACCTTTCCTACAGCTAAATTTACATTACTAGATACATGGCTGGGGGTTTCGCAGCCCCCACGCTAAGGGGAGGCACTGCTCAAGATACAGACAGATTTACAAATGCAATCTATAAGCACCTACAGGTATGTACGGATTGTGCCATCACTGGTAAACCAAGACTCACTCCTCCTAGACAAGGACACCATTCTGGTGGACCCCTGCAATAAACAGGCTATACTACAGAAGTAGGACAGTGCTCCAGACAAACAGCAAATCCCATGAAGGGCAGACATACATGACTACTATTAGTAGGATACATAAGTCCCTCATGAAATCATCCAAGGCTAACATCAAAAGGAAAATATGCAAGGGTTCGAAAGGTAACCACAAAACCTTCTTTGGCTATGTCTGGGGTCTAAGTGGTGACACACAGATTTGCACTGTGCTGGTGAAATATAGCACAAAATATGCTGACCCTACTGATATTACCAACATCCTTGCAGATACATTCAATGCATACTTCACCCCCTAAAGAGCCCACAACACTACATGAAAGGTACAGTATCCCACACATCAGAGACACACAGGTGGAAATGGCCCTCTCTAACAGCAGAACACAGCATCAATGGAGGCAGATTTTGCCCCAGACTGCATCTTGCAAACAGTACAAGACAACCTGACCCCACTCCATTTAATTAAGCTTTTCAACCTCAGCCTCTCCACAGGCTACATGCCCATACAATGGCGTGTGGAAATGGTTATTCCACTCCACCAAGGTGGAATCACAACTGACCATGGCAACTACAACCCCATAAGCCTGACTAGCCTGGTCTGCAATGGTATGGAGTGCATCCTCATGGCACTCATTAACAAAGACATTGGTAACCTCCAAATACGTGACCCAAACCAGGTCAGCTTGGTTGAGTGCAGTTCATGCATACTGAATCTGTTTGACGTCTTACATACAGTCACCAAGACATTAGATGAGGGGAGAGGTGGTTCACACATACTACCTGGACCTCTCCAAGGCTTTTGACACCATGCCCCACTCAGGTATTATTGATAAGCACACCAGCCTGTACATACACCCATACATCACAGGTTGGGTTGCCAACAGGCTTACACACAGAACCCCACATGGTATGACTAGCGGTCTCCAGGTCCAAATGTTGACCAGTCATGACTGGTGTCCCACAGGACTCAGTCCTGGGAGCCCTATTGTTTGGCATATACTTCTCAGAGGTAAAGGCAAACACAGGTGGACTACAGCAGACCATGTTTGGCTATGACTGTGAACTGGGAGCCAAGATTGATAGTCCAGTTGACACAGACATCCCTCAAGGGGCCTCACAGAGACTGACACATGGTGTCAAAGTCATGGCCTCTAGCTAATTGCCACTAACTGCATGGTCATTCCATTGTGGAATATTAAGCACCCACATATTAGCATATAAGTGGCAGCCACTTTAATACGGACACAATAATGGGGTATCTAGGGACTAAGGTAGATAGTGATCTCTCCTTTGACAATCATATCTCCATAGTAGTTAGGACATCCTTCTATGTAGGCCATCTGATTACTAAGGGTTCCCATCTAGACATACTGGGGTTATAGTGCCCCTTTACTCATCATTCATCAGTCCCATCATAGGGTATAATAAACCATTTGGGATGTACCTCGGAAGACACTTCCAACAGTTGGTAGGTCCACGAATGTACCTCGCCAAGGGGATTACTGGCCTCAAACATATGCTCTATGCAACCAGACTGAATAAACTCCTGCTTTACTCAGTGGCATCTCATTTACCCAGAGATGATCTCTGCTGGCCAACACAGCCATGTCGTACTCAGGCTTAATGGATATGCTCCACCTATGGGAATCCATGTCACAGTCAGCCACACACTGTAGTGAGCTAAACCTTGCCAAAACAATAACTGGAAGATGCTAGAGGGATTCCTGTCACAGACACTCCCCATACTTTGGAACAACATCCCTAACTACATTATACAGAGCCCTTCACTAACACTCTTCAAGAGAAACCTTGAAGAGTCGATAGGGAACTGTAGATACACCCCCGGGATCCTGCCATTGGCTCTGCTCCACAGAGGGACAGTTAATAAATCAGTGGGGTGGAAAAAGCTGACACATTTTGGCTAAGCTTATGAATGGCCTCTGGCAGTTGGCCAAGTACCTACCTATGAACCTATACATACAGTATCAGCACATGCTGATAGCTTAATTTACAGTTCAGGTGTTGACTTACCTTGTGCCAATGGCAGTTGTGTGTGCAATAGTTGAGGGCTGCCTATGTTGGATGCACACAGTAGACTGCCTATACATGACAATTTACAGGTAGTCTTGTGTGTGTGTGCCATCCATTTTTACTGTGTGTGCAGTTGGAGAAAGGTGTCAGTCCCTAGGTGCCTACACTGTCAGTGTGTGTGCTATATGCTCCCTCCTTGCCAAGGCATGGGCATACTGGGCACGCCTCTGCCTGCCTACTGGGGCTGGCTCAGGGTGTTCATGGTCTTAGTACCTCTGTGCCTGTGGGGCCCTTGGCAATGGTGGTGGGCTGTGAGGGCCTTCACCATTTTGTCCCTGCTGCAGCTGTTTCCGCAGGATCATATTGTGTAGCATGGTACATACTATGAAGATGTGGGCATATGTGCCTGGAGAGTACTGCAAGGCTCCACCAGATATGCACAAGCAATGAAACTGTGATTTCAGCATCCCAAACACATGTTCTATGATGATTCTGGTTTGTGCATGTGTTTCATTATGGCATTCCTGCATGGGTGTGTGTGCATTTCTGATGGGAGTCATCATCCACAGTTCCAGTGGATAGCCAGCATCCCCCACCAGGTGGACATTTTGGATGTCCCCCTGGCAAATACCTGATAGAGCTGTGAGGCATGCCAGATGTGGGAGTCGTGATATCTTCCAGGGCTGCCAGCACACTCATCCATGATAATGCCCTGGGCATTGCACATGAACTGGCAGTTGATGAAGGGGTATCCCTTGTGGTTTATGTAGCGCCTACCTTGCCCACAAGCTGGTGACTTGATGTGTATGTGCATGCAGTCTATTGCACCCAGTACTTCCGGGTATTCTGCCACACGGTGGAAGAGACGCATATTGCTGACCAACTCCTCCTGCATTTGGGGGAAGTATATGTGCTCATTGGCATGTGTTAACATGGCATCCTGGAACTGATGTAGTACCCTGGATGCTGATGCCTGTGAGATACTCATGATATCTCCAGTTGGTCTTTGAAAGGTACCTGTAGCTAGTATTCTCAGGCTTACACATACCTTTGTATCCACTGGAATGGGTTCCCCTCTGTTTGTTCTGGCTCTGGAGCGTGGCCGGCACAGCTCCACAAGTTGCTGTAGAATGTCCCTGTCCACCCTGTAATACTCTACTATCTCCAGATCATGTAGCCCCTGGTAGGTTACCGTGGGTCTGAACACTGTACTCCTCCTCTGGTGCCTGAGGTGTTCATGTGCATCATCCTCTACACCACCTTCAGTCTCCAACACATGCTGGTGGATCAAAGCTATGGCAGCCCCTAACATGTACATACTAAAAGTTCCCCATCTGTATACACCACTGGTGCAGAGTGTATGGGAATACACACATGTGTGTGAGGTGCTTTCACACTTTATACTATTGTGCTAAGGATGCTGCTGATGTCATTGGGTGTGTATGAGCTATTACAGCTTCAGATTATCTTTATTATGGGTTTTACAATGAGTACTGCAAGTGTGGGACCTTTACTGTGGAGATATGCTTGCCTGCCTTGATTAATCTGTTGCCCTTTAAATCACCTTTAAACCTGGATCCCCTCCCATTATCAGGCATGCATCCACCTGTCGTCTTTCTTGTTTTGTACTTTCCTTACCCAGTCATGGCAATATGTGTCTTGTAGCTGACATACTGCAAACCAGCTTTGTTCTGCTTTGACACTTTACTGTTTTCTTTGCAGTACAGCCCCTCCCATTTCCTGTTCTGCAGGTAGCTGCTTGCAGCCTTGTTAGCTGTTGTCAATGGCACACTGTAGGGTCTTAGGTGTTAATTAGTCATTTGTACTCCAATTTCTCTGTTGCAGCATTTCCTTATTTCTTTCCTATAACCTTCCTGTTTCAGCTGCAGTGCGAGCCACACATACCTGTTTACCAGGTTTACATGCGTTTTCATCTCCGTTCACATGCATACTCGGTTACCTTGTGTACTCTCAGCTAAGCAAAGCTATGGCCAGATTGACACACCCCTATCCTGCAGCTTTGCCTAGCTAGGGGCAAACCGGTTTAGCAATGTTCCAATGTGCTTACAGCAAAGGCGACACACTCCTCTCTTGATGTCATCTTTATCTCAAGGGTACACCTCGCTGTTATAACGCTACACTGTGAGGTGCATCCTTACACCAGCGGGGAATCTGTGATTCACTATTACTCCTCTCATTTGTATGGCATTGCCTACTAATTCCTAGCTACCATGCATAACAATGTCACAGGCCCTTAGCAACCCTTGTACCATAGTATGGTGTAGCATGCCTGCCATTGACTATTATGGGGAAATCATGATATGTGTTACACTGCAGTTTTATTCTATATTTTTATATTTTCCTTGCGATCCCCTTTCCGTGCTGCTGCCCTGTGCTTCTACATTGCGATAGTGCAACTATATATATTAAATATTAATTTTATATTTTGTACATTTTTTTATGCCAATGGCTATATATTAACAATATAATACATGTGTTTGGTCAGCTGTCATGGCTCCAATTTTATGTTTGCAAAAATGTAAACCGTTTCCTACGGTTTACATTTCTGCATGCTTACACTATGCCTGCACCACTTCCTGGATCACTACATACCTTTTTTGCATGCTACACTGCTGCATATGGGGTAATTAGCATACAGGGCCCGAGAGCTGTGTGGGTGTAGTGCACGCAGGCAGTTTACATGGGAACAGCTCGTACCCGGATCGCTCAGCGGCCATATTTGGTGTTGCAATGCCAACGCTACACCTGCACCTGGCGCAAGCTTTATGAATCCCAGGGTATGTTTGTCTCATCTGTCTCATACTGCATCACCAATGGGTATCAAAACACACAAAGCATGGTAGGTGATTGGAAAAGTTCTTCTGACAGTTAATTAAATAATGCATGGCACTAGCCTGAAGCAATTATTAAACAGTGTGGGAAAACATTTAAAAATACTATATAATTAGGACATGTAAAAAAATCATTAATTCAAGAAATATGCAGAGCAGTGGACCAAATTAATTCATGTAAATGATTGTAGCACAGACAACTGAAATAATACTAAATTAAACAAAACATACAAAAAACGATTTAACTTAAAGCAAGAAAGAACAAATTAGAAACCAATGCTGATGATTATGATAACAGCAACAGTAACAATAATAATAATAATAATAATAATAATAATAATGATTTTGCTACGAGGGCCTTTTGTGTTAAATTATTATTAATCCTCTTTGTTGTTGACAAGAGCCTCATCCTGTCTTTCTCTCTCATTCCTTTTCACTGTCTCTCTCATACACTACCTCACTCACTCTTGCAATGAATATCTGCAGGCCTCAGTCCATTCCACTCTGTTTTTTACAGAGTTGTCTACCTTCTTTTTTTTTTTTTTTTTTGTGCAGTCACATTTTCCCTGACATATACTTTCTCCTGGAACTTTGTTTCTTACTTGTATTACTGTGTATTTTAGGCCCTTTATTAACATTGCAAAGATTAATCCAGGAAGAAGTCTAACTACTGAGGAGACATGGTTACTTGGTTACTGAGGACACATGTAAAATCATGGCCCTCAACGTAGTCAACAATGGGATAATACGAATTACAAAATGCAAAAAATAATCAGTAAACAATTACTTTCTCTTTTCATAAACTCAATACCACTTTTGTACAATATGCTGATGACTCATATCTGCTTTGCCCCATCAGTAAAAAAAGCTACAGGAGATCACACAACACTTCTTCACTGCTATTGAATCCTGGATAAAAAACTCTCAACCCCCCACCACAAAACAAAAAATACTTTCACCAGAAACACATTTTTTAAAAATTATCTCAAATAATAACACTAAAACAAACTGTTACTCAGACTGAACTACTTGGAGTCATAACTGATGACAACTTCAGGTTTGATCATTACATACTTTATTCCATCAAGAAAACTCAGCAAAACCTCAACTCCCTCATAGCGTCAAGCAATACCTGACAGATACTGTTAAAATTACTTTAGCATCAACCTGTCTCCTTCCTTCACTAGTATATGCTGACATCAACAATACCTACAATATGAAATAACAGTCCCAACAGGTTAGGTGAGTAGATAAATGCAAAAATATCCCTCCAAACCAAGTAGAAAGCAGCTGTAGCAAGTAATAATACCCAGAGAACTCCAATCAGAATGTAAAAAATGTTTAATAACATAGTGTTACGCTATGTTATTAAAAGTTTTTTATATTCTGATTGGAGTTCTCTGGCTATTATTACTTGCTACAGCTGCCTTCTACTTGGTTTGGAGGGATATTTTTGCAATACCTATAATATAATAGTCCTGCTTCAAAAAAGTAGCTAAATTTGTGACCAACCTGCCTAACAATTCACATAACTGTGCTATACTAAAATAATTAAAATGACATGACCTTCTACATCAACTTACTTAAACAAAGCTAATCACTGCCCACAGCCTCCTAAATTTTTGTAATAAATACATAACATTACAGAACACCATTCTCATCTACTCTCGCACTAGACACCTTCACCCTAGCATCAAACTTCTACTATGTAAGCATAAATCACTCAGCACTGCAGGAGAATCTCTCTGTACTTGTGTCAGAACTCTGGAGTGAAATCCTTACCTACTTTAAATAGATAATGTAAACAGATTCAAAACACTTTCATAGCATCTGCCTTCTCCCCAGATCTCTCAAAACCAACAACTTCAGCACCTCTCAACTTTCTAACCCACTTACTCTAACTCACCTCATAAAATCGTTAACTTTTTAACTGTGACTTTCTCACAACTTTCTTCCAATCACCTGGGATCACTGTGACTAGCAGTGAACCACACAGTAGGCAAATCAAGATGGAAGGACTCAAATTATTTATCCTTTACTATAGGAATTAAATCCTCAATGCCCTTAAATTTCTTGGTACATTCCATCCAGAAAAAAAACTATATTGGAAGACACACTGATATGATTAAAGAACATTATGCAATAAAAATTATTTATATTTTGAATCATGCACATTGATTGGCAGTTCAACCAGTATAATCATGATAAATTGAGAATTATTCAACACAAAATTAAAGAAACAAACAGGAATCCTCATGACAGTAGATACTACAAAGAAAAGGTGCAGTTGCACATTATCCTTTGTAATTGTGTTGATTAATACATTTTTTTTCTGGTAAAAAGAAAACAAAAGTCTCTTAGGAAGATAGTTCTCCTATGCTGAGTCAGAAAAAGGACCCTGAGGATTTAAGCACTACCCTGGTTATATAACTAACAAACTAAATAACTAACTAATTGACACCTTTAAGCTTGATCAATGGCATTCCTTCCATCTCCATTTGTCTACTCTGTGACTGTGAGAAACTTACTTAACCAGACATTGGTCCTGGGTAACTGGAGAGGGCTTAAGGTAGTGATAAAGTGACAGTTTACATGTTAATGAGATTTTATGAGGTAAGTTAGAGTAGGCAGATTATACAGTAGTTCTGATGCAACTCTAGTGATATATGCTCCAGAAAAGTTGCCAGTAATTCTGAAATGTAAATCAGATCAGGAATCTTACTGAGTGGAAAGTGCACACTTCATTAAGAAGAAATCAGAGTAAAAAAATGGATAAAGAGTATGATTTTCATTGTAAAAAAGACATGATTCCTATCTGTAATGACAAGCTAGCTCTGAATAAAGTGATTAATGCTGATCAGACCCTTTCTCTTTTAGTTGAAAAAAGGGTCACAGCTATGACATATGCTGTGCTCATGTCAGTACTAGATAAAGACCACAGTTTCTGCCAAGGACAACAAGATGAGGCTCAGATTGACAGACCAAAAAAAGTCGGGAGAAGACTGAATAATTTCTCTTCTCATTTAAATTTTTTTTCTTGCAGGGTAGCAAGCCCCCTGACCCTCCAAACTTTTATATACAAACTCTGAGATCACCATACCTTGGAGAAAAGGAAATATTCTGTAAACTGGTAATCGTGGACTTATAATATGCAAGTCTATTATTCAGCCATTCAGTTTCCTTGTTTTGGGACTCATTCTAGCAGGTTCTGATCTTTCAAATGATTATCTAAGATGAACTCCATTATGACAATAGAAGTTTTTGACTTCAGTTTTGTATTGCACCAGAGATGATGTAAAACTGTTGCAGAAGTAATTAAAGGCATGAGACATCTAAATATAGGTAATGATATATTGGTGTGTTGTGAGATACAAGAAAAGCATGCAGGGGTGTAATACAGTCAATAAATAGATCAATAAAGCAAAATTCCAAATTTAATAAGACCTAATTTAAAATAATAATGACAAGTCTGAAATATTTTTTGTAGCTTCATTTCAGAGGCCCTGAGGCCTAGTGCAGGAAAACTTTAAAGTAATTGTCCAAATGCCAAAGCAAGAAGACTAATATGTATTACAGAGGCTTCTAGGAATGAAGCAGTATCTTAAACTTTTGCACTTTTTCCAAATGCATATGAGAGATATAGTTGCCATTTTTCTCTATGGCAAAAATCAAACCAATGTGATGCCTTCATTTTTTGCACTGCCCCTGTCTCTGCTTCTCTCCTCCATTGTCTCCATCCATTCTGTCGACATCTATGTCCAATTTGTGACATGAAAGGCATGTCAGTCAGAATCAGATTAACTTCCTTCTCCAATCTCAGACCTGGCTGCATCAAGTCAGTGATGCTTTTCTTAAAAACAAAGTCAGTCTGAGTTGCAGTTGCAAAAAAAAAAAAAAAACTAGCATTGTGTTTCTATTACTAATCAGAATACCAGGGTCTGCAGTGTTTTCTGGAATATTAGTCAATCATTCTGATAACTGATAAAAAATTAAATAGGTACCAACACTAGTGAGAAATAGCTTTACCTGTAGGACAACTGTTCAGCTTGTTGTTACCTATGGATAGTGTTATGAACAGGAAAAGTGTTTTAAAACACTTGAGATTCTAGTTATACATGCACCAAAGTCAAAATACTTTGATATGAATAAATCTACCCTACACTGATAGGCAAAAAGCCCTGTCCCTCTACTCAGTTTCATACAGACTCCTCAGAGGTGACCCCTGTCTGGCATAGAAAGCAATCTCAGACCCCGCCTTGATGGGACTGCTGCAAATCTGCAAGTCAGGCTCCAACCGAGTAACCCACATGAGTGACCTCAACCTGGTCTGTGACATCAATAGGACTTGTTGGCGGGATAGATTTGTGTCAGAGAGACTCCCCCATCTGTGGAATAGACTCCCTCGCCTCATCATGCAGAGTACCTCATTATCCCTTTTTATGCACAACCTAAATAACTAGATGAGAAAGAGAAAATACAGCCCTGAGATTCCACCAGTGTCCATGCTGGACAGGGGCATTGGGAGCTGACTTGTCAAAATATGGGCTAAACTCTTGGCTAGGCTTATAACGGCCTCAAGGCCAATAGCCTAGTAACTTCCTATGATCCTATGATCAGTTGTGTAGCAAGTAAATGTCAGTCAGAATGATATAGGAACTGTGTCCTTCAAGAGAATAGATAAATTGTCTAATGGTCAAAAGCATTTAAAGATGAACAAAAATATATGCTTGTATAGAAAAGGAATTGCTAGCAATAATTTATGAATGAGAAATTCCATTAATATGTCTATGGTAAAGAGGCTTGATCAAAGTAGAATACAAAACCTTGCAAATTTTATTAGAAAGTTTTTGTGCATTGTACCTTTGAGATTAGAGAATATGTTACTTAATCTACAGGAATATGATCTGAAAGTGGAACACAGAGAAGGTTAAGAAATATATATAGTAGATTCACTACTCAGACTATCTGCAGGATTTAAGAAATTTTGTGTAGGGTTTGTGTACAGCCTACATGCAGTGTTTCTGTGTACATGAAGTTGTACCTGTGGTGGTGCCGTGCAATGCATATTAACGAAGTACAGCGAGCTTAAACAAGGCTTTGTGGCATGCAGCAGTGTGTTTTGACTGTGAAACCTCTTCGGGAATGTAGATAGTACTTCTATGTAAGGATGCTGTCTCCAGCACAGCAATCATACCTCTCAACCTCTTACAGCAAGAAATCTGAACAAAGCTATAAATAATGGGGACAAAGGCCTAATAATAGGGGCAATTTTTAATAACTGCTCTTACAAACTTAAGTTGATAGAATAATGGTTTTTGCATTAGCATGAAGTTTCTGAAGGGTATGAAATCTGACTCTGAAATGCCTGTCATTATTTTCAGAATTCAATCCTCAATGTTTTGCTAGTGATTTGCCAAAACCTCACAATTTTATGAGAAACAGACCAAAAATATGAAGCAAAACTCCAGACATACTGCAAAAATCTGTACAGTTGAGAGGTATGACAGCAATTCCTTCCCTTGTTCAAAATCTGTCAGGGTCCCAAACACATTTAAATTGAGAAAAATTATAAAAGGGACCCTTCCATAGATATGGCATTCTGCATTTATTAATTTCATATATTTTATTTTTTTCCTCACAGGTCTGCATGATGCTTAGCTCATTTGCGCATTCAGCATTTTTTATATTTTTTTGTTTATCAAATGTTTTTGTGATGCTTAGCTCACATGGTTCATTTGGTTCTTTCCTAAAACATTGATTGCATATTTGATTTTATCTGAGGAAGTTTGCACATTGTGACAAGCAAAAAGTGCTTAATTAAACACTTTGTTTATCTTGGTTTGACGTTCATTAGACACCACATTCATTTGTTTTAGTGATACTTAGCTTGTTTGTGTGAGTGTACTGTCCATGTATTAGACATGACCCAAATAGCCAAAAATAGAAACCAGATGCATTCAAATAATACCACTGGGCATTGCGCAAACCCAGTAAGTAGGGCTGCGTTGCACTAACACCATCAAGTTAACAATGAATACTAGTATAGGGGATGCTATGCAACTAATCCTGTGGCAATAGGTGGTAAGTCTAGGCCTGGAGTGCAAATGTTTCTTGGTTCTAGTACAGCATGATCAAACTTTTCTTATTCTGTGTTAACATTGTAGATTATACAAATGAAGTGCAACATGGACAAGTGTTTTCTCAAACTTCTTGTGGTAAGACATGTAAGTTTATGACTACAGTACAACTGGTCCCGGGTTCAAAAACTGCATATTACATACACTTTTAATGTTGTTCTATGTCCTGTCATACTTACTCTCACTCATAACACATGACATAGTATAACTTATATTAATATTTACATATATGAGGGCTGATACACTAATATTGTGTCAGTTATTTACCTATGCATTTATATGGGCATGGAACTCTCACAGCAGTTTGTTTTGTTTTCTTTGGATCCTGATATAAAATATCTATGTCAGTTAGTTTAATTCAGTTTTTAGTTGAAAGCCCATCACCCTGTCTTGTGGAAGTAAGCATCTCAGTATCTAATCTTGCCTTGCTGTATTAAATAAGTTAGCTAGGGAACTGTTATTCTTTAAACAGTCAGGAAATACAGTGACATTAGTTAAGTATTGTTTTTCTGCAACTGTTTGAATCTGTCCAACTGTGTAATCTGTATTTCTCCTGTGATTGAAACTCTGGTGTTTATTGTACTTAGATATTTAATATTCTCATGTTTTCTATTTTATTATTTATTATTAAATATGTTTAAACCTTTCATTTGGCTTGACTTTTAGAGAATACTTTTAATAATCTGAGGGTGTTTATACTTATTTTAGTGATGCCTTGGCCACCCTGAAAATCCCTTTTGGGTTTGGTTGCACTCTACTATTTATATTGGTATTGATTTTAATCAGTATAATTGGATACCCTTGTAAGACCCTGAGAGTGGTTGACTGGTGGCAGCATGGTTACCTTATAGTCTGGGCAGAAGGGGTACAGCTAGTAAATCTGTACCAACCTTTCCTAGGAGTATATGTGTGAAAATCAAATTCTGAGGTGTGAGTGTGTCAGTTACTTGTAACTGGGGCACAGTTCTCCAAAGTGAGTTTTGTTTGGGAATTGGAGAGACAGAGAGTCCAGTCCCAGGTCTAGATCATGCTCCCTGTGCACTGTTAAGGGAAATTGTGCTTGATTCAGAGAGCTTCATTTCAAAATACTGTGTAAATTAATCCTTGTTTTAAGTGACCATCTCTTACCTGTGTCAGTGGTGAGGATTGAGGCTCCTTGATTACTGGCGCAGAGTAGAGAGGCCATCACAGATTGGTGGCAGTGGTGGGATATTAACTGAACTTCAGTAGCCTGTGGCCATTTGTCAGTGAATGTGTGGGTACTCTCAGCAGCCACAAGGTAAATATTCAGAGTTTCATATTCACACCATTTTTATTCATTTATTAGTTTAGTTTAGTCAGGGAAAGCAGGCAATGATGTCAGCAGAGATCTATGGTAAGCTGACAAAGAACCAGTTTGCCAAGGTGTGTGAAGAAAAAAGACTGGCACATGCTAATCAGACTAAAGAAGAAATTATTTCAGCTTTAATCACAGCTGCAGCATGGGGACCAATGGCTAGGAGAACAACCAGTCTGGTGATGGAGATGTGCAGTCTTCAAAAAACAAGACAGTTCACCTTTTCCTGAGAGGACTTAAAAATGAATTTGGAGTTAAAGAGACTTGAACTTGAAGCTAAACATTTGGAGGCTGAAGAAAAGGAGAAGCAGCATCAACATGAGGCCAAAGAAAAGGAGAAGCAGCGTCAACATGAACTGGAGGCCAAACATTTGGAGTCAGAAGAGAGACTGACACTTTGTGAGACCAAAGAAAATGAGAATCAGCTTCAGCATGAATTGAGGCCAACCATTTGGAAAGCAAAGAAAATGAGAGACTGTGGGGACTGGAGGCTGAAGAAAAAGCGAAGCAGTGACAACAAGAGAGGGAGATGTTGAGTCTTCATCTTAGTCATGGGGTAATGGGGAATGGAACAACCAGATGCCAGAAGCAATAAAAGTCAGTAGATTTCTTACACAATTTGCAGAAAGGAAGATTTTGATGGTTTTATTCATATATTTGAAAGAGTATGTAAACAGTATAATGTTGACCAATAAGTCTGGGTGCAGTTCCTGACCCCATCATTCCACAATAAAGCTATAACTGCTGTTTCTAAATTGAAGCAAACAAATAGTCCAAACTACTAAAACAAGAAAAATGGCTCCAAAATCCACAAATCGCACCTGCTAGTATAGGATGTTCTTAACGCAAAAATAGTTTATTTTCCACACAAATGCACAGCGTTTTCGCCAGTCAAAATAGAATAGCTTCCTCAGAGAGACATATAAAACATTTAAAATATTGGCGCTATTTATACATTTCACAGCAAGCATGCTCAGTATAGTACACGTCATTTCCTTGCCTTACAGCTGTTTCTAAATTGTTTGATACTGATTATTTAAACTATGACACAGTAAAACAAGATTCATTAACTGTTATTAGTTAACACCTGAAGCTTACAGAAAATAAAGTTTTGTGAGCATAGATCAAGGCAGATGAAAGTGTATGTGATTATATCATTGAGTTAAACACTTATTTTCATAGGTGGGTGAGTGCATGTCAGGTCATCACTTTTGAAAGACTATCAACCCTTTCGGTAAGGAAACAAGCCCTTAGCACTTTGCCTGAGAACATGAGAATCTGATCAGCATAGCAGGAGTGTAATTCTGCAGATGAGCTGGAGAGAAAATGGGATTTCTGTTAAGAAAGCAGGCCATCACTGCACAACAAAGGGATAGAAGGAATACCCAGTGCTGCACATGGATATAAGGGAACCCATAGTGGGCAGCCTAAATCACCCTAAAAGAGTATACCAGTAACAGTGGAAGCCATTAGTTCAGGTACATGGCCAGGATTAGGGTTTAGATGTTTTACATGTAGATAGAGTGGCCACATAGCATACAAATGTCCACTGAAGCAAGGTGGGGAACAAACACTGAGGGAGCCAGCAAGTGAGAATAATAGCATGCAAGTAGTAAAATGTCTGGAGACAACAAGGGTATCAAGCTATCGCCAGAGTTTCTATCCTATCTTAGTGGATGGAAGACAGGCCACTGCTAAGAGAGGCAAAGTCTCTGACATAACTATTGTGAAGCCTGCAGTGTATAAAAAGGAGCATTACTTGCTTGGGCAGTCTACTCCAATCAGAGCTTTAGGAGGGAACCCATTCCAAATACATCTGGCCAGGTTTCAACCTGATTGGGAGAATGGAAAAGGAAACAAGCATGTAGCTGTGTTTGAGGATATTCCTGCAGATGTCTTGATAGGGAATGATTTTGATAATGCAGTACCTTGTGTGCATGCAATTACATGAAGTCAGGCTTGGAGACAGGCATGTAGGTCTGATAACTAAAACAAACACTCGGAAAATGGCGGACGAGTAAGAAAACTGATTTAATGTATGAAGCGCTTTTTGTTTGTTACATGAACAAACTTCCTCAGATACAAATGACATAAAGATAACAATAATCTTTTAAACTTTAAACTAAGAACCATATGATAAAACCAGCCAATCAGAATATTATCACAATGAAGCATCACCTAAACAACCAGCTAGTAAATGTTAACCCCTTATATTCCATGCTCCTATACAACACACACTACTGGGGTGTTTTCAAAATTAAAATATTGCTCCATTACTTACTAAAATGTATTGAATACTACAAAGTGCATTTCTAAATAAACAAAAAATAAACTATAAAAATAATGAAAAAAACCTTTAAAGTAACATACCAGATGTACCTTAATCCACTTCTAAAACATAATACATCCACACAGGTAGAAAATGGTGCATTGAATATACAACCTATTTTTCACCTCTGTAAGCTTTTAAGTTTCAAAACACATCTTGCTGAACACAAATAATTGATACCAGGGAAATTATAAGTGTTAAGGTGAATCTACCAAAATAATTCTAATTCCTCTAATTTTAGCAAAGTGGGACCTCCTCTTATATCCTACACCACCTGATCGATTGCTTTAAATTTAAAACTGTGGTCTTTTGCTGATAAAATATGCTTGGCTAGTGCATTGTCTATTTTTCCTTTATTGCTGGCATATTGGTGTTCATAAACTCTTTCACGGAGTCGACACTCTGTTTTGCCTATATAGCATACAGGACAACATTACAACATTAGCACTTCACCAAATAGACCACAAACTTAGAATTACAGTTAAACCTATGTTTTAACTTGAATTGACTATTGTTAATAACAAAGGTACTACCCACATCCATAAACTTGCAATAATTGCAGGACTCACATTTGAACATTCATGGACATTTTATTGCCTATCTTGTTTTAGATTCCAACAAGTTCTTCATATTGCAACCTCTCTTAAAGATGATTCTAGGAGTACCTCATCTAAGTTTGTGGTCTACTTGGTGAAGTGCCAATGTTGTCCTGTATTCTATATATACTTTATTTAGTTATGTATACTTTTCTATTTCTTTGTTTTAATTTATTATGTGTAACTTTCTTTGTATTTGTTGTTATATACATTTATTATGTTTGTTATTATTATGTTTAATTTTTGTTTTTCTTTGTTCATCTATTTATTTTTAATTGTCTATTTTTTTTAATTTATTTTTATTTATTTTACATTTGTTTACTTGGAGAGTCCAACTGGACAAGAAGCCCATTTTCAGTGGAGACCCAGGGAGAAAAGCTCCACAGAGGTTATCACAATAAATGTAATAAAACACAGGTAGTTTAAATACAGAACAAAATAATTTCAGCATTGGATAAACATACAATAAAGTACAGGTACATTTAGTACAGTTGTTGGGTAATACAGTCAGGTATTTTGGTAAGAATTAATATAATCATTTGTTCATTAAAGTAAAACACATGTTATTTGAATACAGAACAGACTAAAGGAGGTGATGTATGTTTACTCAGTAAATATCAGCTTTAACATCAGCATAGGGTTAAGCTACATACTGATTCAAATGTATCCAGTTTGCTTATAGCAAATACATGCAGTATATATTAAGAAATAGTAGGACGTAAGTATATATAGTTCAGCGGTATCAGTTGGTGAACTTTATTATATAATGATGGAAATAGTGACTAAGTAGAGTTGATTATGTTGTAGATCTGTTTTGTGGAGTTACCCAGAGTCTGTACAATTACAGACCCATGACTTATGTAGATGGGATCGGAGGAGTTTTTTGAAGTTGTTTTTGTTTTCAGTGGTCCTGATTTCTAAGGGGATGCTGTTCCATGTTTTAGAGAAAGAGGAGGTATAGAGGAAGTCCCGTGAGCTCTTCTTGCTTTTGGCTACATCGGCTAATGCTTTGTTTGTGGATCTTAGTATGTGTCTATTGAAATAAATTTTCAGCAGTCCTTGGAATGCAGGAGTTGTTTCGGAATTATATAGGATTTGGTGGGCTATTGTAAGTAGGTTAAAGGTGAGCAAGTTTGGTAATTCAAGCCAGAAGAGTTGCTTGAGTGCTAGGCAGTGATGTGTACTATAGGGTGACTCTGTAGCAAACTTGGCCATTTTATTGTAGCAACTGTTTAGCTTGGTTAAATCTGATTTATTTAAATTGATGAGCATGGGGGAGGCATAGTGAAGTTTGGAAATTAGGTGGGTTCTAGCAATGGTGGCCTTACTGTTGTTGGTGAGGTACTTTTTGCATCTATATAGGGTTCCAAGTTTTTTATGGACTTTTTTATGGTATGTGCAATATGCAAATGAAATGTCATGTTGTGATCTATGATGACTCCTAGCAGCTTGGTATGTGAGACAGGTGTGATTGGGGTGTTGTTAGCTGAGTATATTGTGAATGGGGGAATGGGGTATATGGCTTTTGTAGGATGGAATACCATTAACTGTGTTATTTTGGGGTTTAGTGTTTGTTGAGAGTTAATTAGTCAGGTTTTGAAAGAAGCAAAGGATTCTTGTAATTTTTGGAGTTCAGGGAGAGATGTGGTGGAACATATTAGGGTGCATTCATCAGTGTACTGGTCCAAAGTGGTATGCATGGTAGGTTTGTGAAGTTTATTTGTGAATATGGTAAAGGGAAGAGGGCTGAGGATGGATCCTTGGGGAACCCTTAGGGTTACAGGTAGGAGGGGTTATAAGGAATGTTGCCATTTTACTACCTGTTGGCGGTTAGATAGGCAGTCCTGGAAACAGGATAGTGTGGACTGGCTTAGATTAAGTTCGGAGAGTGTAATATGTACTTTGTTATGAGAGACCATAACAAAGGCCTTGGAGAGGTCTAGGAAGACAGTGGAGACAAGATTGTTATGAGAGACCATAACAAAGGCCTTGGAGAGGTCTAAGAAGACAGTGGAGACAAGATTTCCATTGGTGCAGTGTTGATTTACTGCATTGGAAAAGCTAATAAGGGCTGTGACGGTGTTGTGATAAGGATGAAATCCATGTTTGGTGTTGGTTAGCAGTTTATTGGTAAGGAGGTAGGTAATTATTTGTGAATGTATAAATTTTTCAAGGATTTTTGACAGGGGAGATAGAATAGCAATCTGTTCGTAGTTATAAAGTTTCAGTGAGTTTCCCCCTTTATGGGGTGGTATTATTCATTAAATTTTCCATAGTGTTGGAACATGCTGTTCTGACAAGGACTGATTAGTTAACAGGGAGATAGGTTAGGCGATGGCTTTGGCTGCAATCCTGAGGAGGTCTGATGGTAATTTATCAGCAGCCAGGGTTGTGGGTTTAAGTTTGTTCAATGTTTATATAGTCGGGATAGGTTGTAATGAGAAACTGATTTGGTCAATGGGTGAGGATGACAGACTTGGATATGTAGGAGGAGTACTATTCTTAGTGAGTTCTAGAATAGATTTAGTGAAGTGTTGGTTGAATTGGGTGGCTATATTATTGGTGGTTGTGTCGATGTTTGAGGATGGTGTACTTTTTTTTTCCTGGTTGCATGATTTTATTGATGGTAGCCCAGATTTTTTTTGGGTTGGCTTTGTGTTTTGTTTGGATGTTAGTATAGTGGTTTATCTTGCCTGTCCTAATTTGTTTTTTGGCTTTGTTCTTTATTCCAGGAATGCCTATCTATTAGTTTGTGCTTTATTATGGTGCCATGAATCCCATGCTTTGTCCTCAGTTTTAGAAGTTGTCGGATATCTTTGGTGAACTAAGGGGCATAGTTAGATTTAGTTCTAACAGTCTTGGTGGGGGCGAGTTGATTTAGAATACTAAGGAAAGTGCTGTTGAAGTATTCTATGTTACTGTCTAGGGTGACAGTTGAGAGTGGCTTCCAGTTGCATCGACTTAGTGCAAATATAAAGTCTTGAACTTTGAAATTTTTTGTATATTGAATTTCCTTGAAGATAGAGTATTTAATTGGGTTAGCATGGCACCTTAGTATGAAGGTGGGGAAGTGATCACTGAGGATGTCTGGGAGGAGGCCAGAAATGTCAGATTCAGTTGGCTGGTTAGTGAGTATCCAAACTAGGATGGACTCCTTTTTTTGATGTTTTATCTATTTGGGTTGGGGTTTTGATTAATTTTATTGAAATCATGTAGTTTAATGTGCTTGGTGGGTGGGGGGTGTCACAGGAGCTCCAGCTGATGTTAAAGTTACACATGATGATAGTTTCTTAGGGAATGTTATGGAATGCCTACTTTAGGAGGCATTCAACTCTGTTAATATTTTTACTGGGGGGTATGTAAGTACTGATTGTATGTAGATGTTTTTTGAAGTTGATATTTAGTTTGGTGAATATTGCTCTGCATTGTTGAGTTTTATTGGGTGGCTGCCTATCATGTAGATTGTCAGGTTGTTTTTAAAGAATAGTGCAATAACTTCACCTTTTTGAGTATTCTGTCTTGCCTAAGAATGTTATATCCAGGGGGGATGAATTCATTATCATTGACTTGTGGCTTTAGCCACATTTCTGTGAGAAAAACTATGTCAGGGGAGTACAGAGCCAGAGCGACATGTAGTTTTGATATTTTATTCAGTATGATTTTTATGTTGATGTTGAATATTAGGAGGTCTGAGGGTTTTCTCGGGAAATTGAGAATGCTTTTTGGCTGGTTGTTGGGGGTGGTCTTGATGTTTATAGGGTTGGGATGTGGATGGATGTCACCACCTACCATGATTTGGGATGCTATCTGAATTATGTATTTTGATATGAAATTGTGGTATTTTGTGGAAATGGAGGTATTTTGTTGATAGGCTATACTCTGAATGAGGGACAGTTGAACTTTGAAAGGTTGTAAATAGATGATGATATTAGTAGCAAAGCTGTTTTTTCCTGTGTGGGGGTTGGGTAAGTGGGGGATTTTATTGTGGACTTGTGGCTAATTAAGGGATGGTAGGAGGTTACGTGTGCCATAATAATGAGGGTAGTAACTATTATACAGTGTGGGGATAGCATTTTGTCTTGGACAGAGGAGAGGTAGATAGAGTGGTCCATTCTCGCTACATTATTGTGGAGTATACAGGGGTGGATAGGGTTTGCTACCTTTTGTTTGTGGTTGCTGTCTAAGGTGTAGGGAGTGTGGGTGGGGGGTTTTGAGTGAGGTTTTTGATAATATATGTGCTGTGTGAGTGACGGGGAGTGGTGTGGATGTTATTGAGGTTGGAGCGAGAGTGAGGCTGAGCTGAGAGACTGGTTGATGGAGTGAAGGGGAGTGTCCTAATAGGTATAAAGATTAGGAGAGTGGGGTGGGTGGGAATGAGGGTAAGGTAGGAGAGCGGAGGGAACCCAAGCATAACGAGGGTGAACAGATCGGGTTGGACCTTCTTCTTGATGTTTGTATGTGATTATAGAGACTATCTGTAAGTTTATAATATCACTTTTTGTAGCCAGATGCTAGAAAAATAGGCTGAGTTAAGACATGGTAACTTAATTACACCCAGTAGGACAGAAAATGTGGCAGGAGGCAACTGAAAAGAGTTAAGAAGGGATAGATACTAGAGTGGGAAAAACCTGGAGAAAAGCAGTAGATAAGTAATCCTATATAATGCTAGCTATTGTGAGGGACACCATAGAAGTACATGTAAAATAACTGTGAGAACATTAGCTGGAGAAAGGTAGGGGACAGACACCGTAAAAGGAAGTTGGGTGGTGTTGTGTGTTCTGGTGATGTGTGGCAGTTACTATGACACAGTTTGTACAGTATTTAGTGAGGTAACCAAACTATAATTTAAAATTATTAGATGTAGACATACAATAACCAAGCTGCTAAGGTTCCCTAGTGATTCAGTAGCTGGGAAAACTCAAGCCACATTTTTTATTTTGCATTGTTTCTGTTTTGGCTGTTTGCCTTCAGTGATGTTTGGGAGATATTTGGGGTTTACTTCCTGGAAATGATAATAAAAATGGAAATTTATGAATGAGGACAACAAAGAGGTAGAAGAGAGTATGCAGGAGAGAATAGAAGTGGAGGAATACAGCTGAAAATTATTAAGCAATCTGCACAGTAAAAATCAGTAAGGTCATACAGAGATTGTCACAGGGTTTAAAATAATAATATCATAAAAGTACATATGTACTCAACAAATAATTCAGGTACGCATGCACATTCAGATAACTAGTATCAAAAGACATACAACAATGCTTATACAAGGAATATTTTGCCACAGAGTCTGTCTAGAAATATGCACATTCAGGCAGAACAGTTAAATAACCTCATTCAAGTAGAACAGTTGAATAACAGTTAAATTAGAGTTCTTTAGTAAGTGACATAACTATAGAACAGGATATTTTGGCAATTAAATAGCTGGCAAATGGGTTGCAATGTATGTAAGACCAATTATGCTACATTCTAGCTATGCTAATACAGCATATTCCACCAAATAGCATCCTAACTAGAGTTGTGCTGAACTGTAAGCAATAATGCACATAAACTGGGCAGTTCAGTAAACATATGCAATGCAATTAAGCCTTGGGCAATTGTTAAGAGTCTAGCAGGGGGTGTTATATTATAACCACCAGGGATTTTACAGTGTCCTATTGCAACTGAATAGTGCGAGTGACAGTTATATCTGTAGAAGCAACATTATGCTACCTGCTTAACTCCTATTACTATTAAACACCAGAATGAAAAAAAAACTTTAATATAATATGTTAAACACTTACATGCCACAGTATTGGATAACAAAGGCTAATCAACCGCACATCACCATAACACCCATGAGTTATAGAAGGGGGAGAATGAAAATGGTGCTGAATGACAAAGTAGGGTTTTAAACCACGCAGTGTATTGTGGGAGAAAGAGATAAAAGTGAAAGTACTGAGTGCATGGCTGTTTTACAGTGCCATGTTGTAAGTTCTGCAAGGCAAACAATAAAGAATGGACCTTCTTCCAAATATTTGTATGTGATTATACAGACTATCTGTAAGTGTATAATATCACTTTTTGTAGTTGGATGCTTAGAAAAATAGGCTGAGTTATGACAAGGTAACTTAATTATTTAATTTTTTTTTTTATTTTATAATTGCATGTTATTTTTTTTTTTATTATTACAGCACAGTAGGGTAGGCAGGTCCCACGTGATCCTCCCACTTTCACTCCACTGGTCACAGTACCAAGACCCATCATGTCTGGACTACAGCCTGGTATCAGCCCCTCTGCTCCCCCTACTCTACCTGGGCCCTCAAGTAGTTCTCCAGAGGAAAGGCATGTGGTCCCCTCTGGGAGCAGTGGTGTATTGGATGCATTTATCATCCAGAATGAGTGTGTAGGATTCTGAACCTCACAATGGACACACACCTATGCCAGATGGAGTGCCTGCTCTCCATCCCGGTACAGAGTACCCATCAAAGATGCACACCTCGGGCACTGCAGCTGCCAGTGGGGGACAGTGGTGACAGTCCACTGGGTGAGGACTTGATTCCCACTATCATCCATCCTAACGTCTATGATACCTTGATTTCCCCACCCTCACCCCAACCATGTTGTTCACACCCCTTTTGTATCCTTCACCATCCCTGTATCTTGTTTTCTATGTCTTGTCAGCAATTGCTTCCCTGCCTTGCCAACTTGCCTGCCCCAGACATGCCTATGTCCCTTCCCCAACATTCCTCTCTCACCAAAAAAAATAAATGAAGCCACCTGCCCACCTCCCAAAAGAAAAGCCCATACATTGCTCTCCATTATGCACACATGTCTACTCGATGCACTTGATTCCATCAAATTGGCTATACAACATGATTATGTTGTTGTCACCTCTGTCTCTGTAGTGACAGTCCAAATTCAGCTAATATCATATACATCTGACCAGTTTTTACTGTTGAAGAAATGGAGAGCTAAGGTTCTTTCCTACACCCTTCCTGCACATTCCTGCTCTCCTTTCACTTTGTCTTTACTCTTATTTGCTCCCCATTTCACTACGTTCATATCTTCTCCATTTGGTTTCTTTAAATTAGCAGTGTGTAATGATACGCAATGTGCAACATCACTTAAGCACCAGTGTCAGTAAATGTATGTAAAATTAGCATACACACTTGTAAAATTCATGCTACACCCCTTTTTGAACCCAGTACCATCTGCTTCCAACAACAATGCATTAACCCGACTTGACACAGAGTCAGTTCTTCACCATGTGTATCTTATGCAATCAATATTAACTGTCACATTTTATCTTTATATTTTCCCTTTGTACTCCTCTGTGCCTGCTCCTTATATCACCAATGTCATATTTTCAACACTAACTGTGTATGAGGCCTCATTGCACAATAGACATTAATGTTCTTTAAAGCCTTAGGAAACAATCCCCATTTATTTTTATAAAACATGTGTGCACCATGCTGTGCATCATGCAGCCTCGCTAAGCAAGGCAAGTAAAAATTTTAATAAATAACAGAAGTGAGAATATTAGTGAATAGTATTAGCTACAGCTTTATTTGGAACCAGTTCTGTTGGCTGAAAAAAGGAACCTATCACTAGCTGATGTCAATTACTACCTGCAGCCAAAGATTACGTTAAGTAGCAGGGGTATGCAACAGCCGTGAAGTCTGGAATTTTCTGTTCAGTGTGTAAAATACATTGGCTACTCAACTGACTCTGTAGCACCATCTGTTAATACATTGATCCAACCTTGTTTTGGTTCAGATGGTACTGGGTTCAAATACAGCTGTAACAGTGTCACATACTTTTAAGTGTAAATAAAAAAATATAAATTGGGATACATATGAATTTGTGTTATTATTTTTGTGGAACATGGAAGTGATTTGAAATACCGGTTTATATAAAAGCTGTAATTGCTTTTGCCATAGGTGCACTTAGTTGCTTGATGCACACCATCGCACAAAGATTCGCTAAAGAAAAGAAATGAGGAACACAGGAAAGCGATGAAATGGGGAGGAAGCAGGGGGAAAAACAAAGTGAAAGGAGGGCAGAAATGTGCAGGCAGAGTGTAGGAAAGAACCATAGATATCGATTTCTGCAACAGCAAAATATGATAATATATGAAGAATATTAGGTGAATTTGGACTGTCACCTCCAGAATGAGAAATGACCACAACACAGCTATGTCATATAGCCAATTGGACCAAATAAAAGGTGCCATGAAGAAATGTGTATGAAATGAAAAGCTATGTATGGCACGATTTTTTTTTTTTTTGGGACAGGTGGCTGTTCTTTTCTTTTTGGCAGAGAGAGAGGAATGTTGGGGTAGGGGCCTAGGTATGTATGGGTAATGTAAGCTGGGTAAGTGAGAAAGCAATGGCAGACAGACAGACCATACAAGATGAGACACAGGGATTGTGAAGGATACAAGAAGGGGGTGAACACCATGGCTAGGGAGGGGGGTACATCAAGAACCCTTGGACATCAAGTTTGGAGACAGTGAGAATCAAATCCTTAACCAATGGAATGTCATCATTTTTATCTCACTGTGCTGAAGGCTGCTGTGTCTAACATCTGCGTCTCTCCTTGTATTTTTAGAACAGTGATGGAGAGCAGTGCCTTCACTTGGCTTAGGCATGCACCAACTGTGTGGCGCACAATTCTATGCACCAACCCTGACAGTTCATGGCAGGTTATAAAATCACCACTTCTGCCACTGCTCCTGGAGGGAACCACTGTGAGACAGACCTACTTGAGGGCCCAGGTAGTGCAGGGGCAGCAGAGGGAGTACTACCAGATTGTGTCCCTGACATGCTGGGATGTGGTGTCGTAGCCAGAGGAGTGGGAACAGGTGGCTCCAGTGGGGCAGTCCTACCGTGCTGTGCTATGAAAAAAAAAGAAAAAAAAAAAAAGAACATAAGGGATGGAAAGAGACAGAAAAAAAGGGGAGAACATTAGCAACATCAGAAGTAACATATAAAGTAGTGATACGATTATTTCACTCAACTATGTTACCTTTACTTTAAATAGTACAAAGTGTAAATAAACTTTTTTATAACATGTATAAATACCCAGTTAATAACAGATGCACACTATAGTACAGATTTCAGCTAGCAATCCTTGATGTGTGCATATATTGCCTCATATTCAGATTCCATTTTTACTAATTACATTTTCCAGCAGGCCATGTGTGCCACTGCTAGAGAGGTCTGCAGTTACAGTGCAATAATGTTGAAAACATAACAGTACTTGTCATTTGGTAATTGTGGTGTTTGAACCACAGCTGCTGACTACTATCTACAACCACAGTGTTCTGTGTTCCCACAGAGTACAGCATGCATACTTTCCTGCATGCAAGATGTATGCTCTATTTTATGGTACTGTATTCATAGGCGTCAACTCTTACAGCAATAAATGTGGACAAAGTCATATGTAATATGGGGCCAATGCCCAAAAATAGGGATGACTCTTACATACTTACTCTTACAAACTTATTAATATAATACAGTGACAGGTTTTGCGCTTGCATGACTTTTCTTAAAGGTCTGTGGTTTGAATCTCACATCTGATATTTTTAGTGACATAAGTCATCAACCCTTATGCAATTATTTGACTGAAAACCACAATTATATCTGTAATTATACAAAAACTGGACATTCTGTGGAAATCTGTACAGTTGACAGGTATTGTAGCATTACATACCAACTAAGCCCGTACCTCATAGCCTCTTATAGCGACAAATGTGGACCAAGCAATAAATACAAGGGTACAAAGGCACACAAATAGCAACACATTTTACATATTCTTCTACAAACCTAGAAAACTGATACAATAACAAGCTTTGCATTAGCACAAATGTTCTGAAAGGTATGAAGTATGAGACATAAATGTTATTTTCTGACTGCAGTCCTCAATGCTTTGGCTAAGATTTACCAGGCAAACACAGTTTATGAGAAGCAATCCAATTATGAGGCTACAATCTGAACATTCTGCAAAACCTATACAGCTGAGCGGTATTATGAAGCAGTCTTTAACTTTTAATGCTACAATAACAGTACCATTGTGATGCATACATCCCACGTGCTGCTAGCATCCATGCCAATCTACTTTCATGGGCTCTAACATTCTAATCATGATCTGCCTCAGCTGTGCAAAAAACAGAACAGAACAGAATACCATTAGGAATACCAACTCTGGGTATATGCAGCTTTAAACTATTACAAGTAATGTCTGAAAGTCATACTTAGACATCTATGGGGTGTCACCAGTCCAACATTCCTCGATTCAGTGGTCAAGGGTATCCCACCTCCTCATCCTAAGGTGTCAGTAGTGGTTCCTACACTTTTCAACAGTGCAGGGGATACCGGTAACACTGGTCAGAGCTCGGGCCGGATGATTTTATGCCTCTGTCCTTAATTGTGAGCCATGATAGTGCCTCTTCTGGGGATGTGGCTCATAGTCATTCACTAGGAGTCCAGCAAACACTTTGGATGCCTGGACACCCCACCTTTGAGCCCTAAATCTCAGACCCTCTCCATAAATGCCTTCCATGTCTGTCACAGAGTAAGACCAATGTAGAATGATATTTTCCCACCAATTGCAAGTATTGCATTTACTCAGAGGGCACACTTTCTGATTTGGTTTGTTTGTTTGTGTCTTTTGGCTTTTCCAGGTTAGGGGTCGCCACAGCAGAACTCCGGTCCGCTAATGATTGGTAGTGGATTTTTACGTACCGGGGTACCAGCCCTGACACACAACCTTCAACGAAGGCATGCCCCATTCACGTATGCCTCCACACAAAAGATGCTCTAGCTGAGAATCGAATGGGACAATGTCTTGCTATGAGGCGACAACGCTACCACAGCACCACACTTTCTGATTTGATAACATTTGAAAAAGCTGAGCATCGCTTACCATCATGCAAACAGTGTGCAAAGGGTGCAACATGTCTGCACAATGGTAAGCAATGCAGAAGTTTGGTAACTACTGCAGTTTCTATGTTATTTGATATACAGGCCATTCTTTAATTATGTTGACCCAATGGGAAGTGCATGCAAAGCCACATAGAATGTATATACTTGCCTGAACATAGTACACATTATATCCACAGTCATACTTTTTCTATTAACTAGACACTACATAGAATAATAAATAGTTACATAACTGACACAATATTACTGTGTCAGTCATAAGTCATCTAAATATATATAAGCTACATTAGGTCAAATTTTATAATGGAAAAAGAAAATAACGTGAATTGGAACAACAGTAAAATTGAATGGAATATGTTGTATTTAAACCTTATGAATGTTAGTCCTGCATTGACAGCTATTGCCACAGGAAAGTTGGGAAACCGTTCTCTATGTATCAGTTCGTTGCTATATACTGCAATGTCAGAACAGTAAAAGAAAGACTGTACACCTTGTATTCGGACCCAGGACCAACTAGACTTCAGACCTAGACTTAACACCTGCTGCCATGGAATAAGTTACATAGCACCCCCCTAAGTTAGTATTCAGTGTTAATTTCTCACTGTTACCTGTCACAGCACAATGGTGGTTAGCGTGTCTGATGCACAATTAGTTTAATAGAAAGCATATGGTCTCTATTTTTGGCTGTTTAGGTCCTGTCTGCTACCTGGTGGTCTAGTTATTCATTTTGTAAAATGCCATTCTACATGCAAAACTGATTATCATAGCCAAACCTGTTTGTGCTAAGCTGCACATCGTGCAAACAATGTCCTCTCATCACCCACTAAAGTAAGACAGAAGGAGAAAAAAAAGGTAAAATACAGTGTGTTACTACACAGGAGGTTTGTCTGCAGACGTCTGGATTTCAAATCTCACTATAATGCACCTTCAGAAAACAGAATGGGTGCCTTATCCCTGTTTGCCACACAAACAGCTTGGCAGCAAGCAACTTTAAGTTATCCATCACACAACAATCTTCCCAATGCATTTTAATTGATATCAAGCCATCAGCTATTATTTATACATGCATTATGTGAAATAGATTTGGATTTACTGCACTTAGTGATCACACAACCTGTTAAGAATATTGCTTGAAATTATACCAGTCTGTGTTGCTTGGCCATTCAGCAGTTATCTGCCCAGTATTCAAAGATATACAGTGTGAAAGCCACTCTACCTCATTTACCTTACATTGTGTGTTTATATTAACTGGAAATAGTATGATATGCAGTTGTCAGCAAATAAAGAACAGTTTAGATGGCAAAAAAAGCATACACTGCTGTTTTGGTGGTCACAGCAAAGGTGAATTCCTGTTATGGCACATGCAAGGGTACACTGTTCTTTCAAGGGGTGGGCCAAGCTGAGGTCATTTTATAGCAAAACGTCTCTATGTAAAGATATTCCATTACAAACATATGATGTTAAACTGAGGCCATGCATTGATCACCGGTGCTTTGGAGAGTTATGAATGTGTGAATCTTGCATGGCTGAAGACTAGTACTTTCTAATGGACACATTCAAGTGAAATAACTCTCTGCTGTCACATTTTACTTGATTTTCTGTATACAACTCACACATTGTACCTGCTTACTGTACCATGTTAGGAAATACAAGTACATGCCATAATAGTATTATACATTACAGTACCTGTTCAGGACTTACTTGTAAATGCTGTGTCTGTACTCCACACTTTCCCTAGGAAAAAAGAAAAACAGCATGGAGTCTGCATGGATGCTTTATATCTTGTTAAATAGCTTCACAAGAGAGGTTGATTAGCATGCAATTCACCTGGTTAGGCAGTAATTAGCATCTCTGGTGCACAGAGTAAGACAGATGCAATACATTAATAATATACTCCATTATAAAAAGGCAAATGTGTAGCTATCCGAACTGATGTTGAGTAGAGTTAGTACATTAACTCATTAAGACATATTTCTTCAAAGGATATCTCTGCAGAGGAATATTGCACTCCAGCAGGTATGTTCCCATTTTGTTACCTGCATAATGCATATTCTACAATGTAGTTAAGAATAAATGTGAAGTAATGGCTTTCACACTTTAATCTGTATGCATTACTTACAAGTGTAATGATGGCATGCCCTTGGTTGTCAAGCCAGTTCACAGGTACGCAGCACTTAGAATACATGAAAAGGGAATGCTGTGTTATAAATATGTATGCATGCTACATAGACAGGTTCTTTGATAACACTTTTACCATTTCAAAGATGTTTTGTTGACATAATGGGTCCTTAGACTGTCATTTTATTTGGGGGGGGGGGACAAAGATGATTTAGTACTAAGGCACTAACTAGACTGGACTGTTATTTTTGGTGGGTCAGCATATTTTACTTACTGCTATGGCACAAACAAGAATTTGTTCTCTTCATCAATTTATTCCAATAACAAGTAAAAGAAAGAGTGACTTTCCTGGATTTATAAGTATTTTTTTCTGGCTTTCGGTTTAATTACTGCATCTCGACTGCATTTCACCTAAAAAACAGCTCTGCATATTGTTTTTACTGTACTTGTGTTGATTTTAAACTGTTAGCACTTTAAAAAGTTATTTTTGTTTAATTTAATTGTTAGGCTAACACACTCAAGTGCGCTAGCCGTTTTATAGCATTTATTGTTTGCTACTGTATCTTTTTCTCCTTTCTCTGTAAAAAAAGAAAAAAATATATCCTTGTTTTCCTGCTTTTCTGAATTAGAATAGTCCAGTCTTCAGATTTTGCTGATCTCTGGGCTTTGTCTTAGTTCCTGTGCTATCCATTTCCTTATTTGGATAAGAGGAAGCTTCTTTGTTCACCACTGGGAGTGGGGAGCACTGAGCAACCTATTTGTCCCTAGAGGATTGGTTCCAGCCCAGCAACTTGTAGTTTATTGGCCATTTTGGGTCAATTCCTGGCTCTTTTCAACCCCTGCTATAAAGCCCGTTTTTGCGCGCTTTTTCACTTGTAAAAGACTCAGCACAGCTCCTCGTGGTGTCCTGCAGAGTTCTACAAGCAGCAGAGAGTGAAAGAGTGACTTTCCTGGATTTATAAGTATTTTTTCTGGCTTTACCTTTAATTACTGCATCTCAACTGCATTTCGCCTAAAAAACAGCTCTGCATATTGTTTTTACTGTACTTGTGTTGATTTTAAACTGTTAGCACTTTAAAAAGTTATAATTTGTTTAATTTAATTGTTAGGCTAACACACTCAAGTGCGCTAGCCGTTTTATAGCATTTATTGTTTGCTACTGTATCTTTTTCTCCTTTCTCTGTAAAAAAAAAAAAAAAAAACAAAAAAATCCTTGTTTTCCTGCTTTTCTGAACTAGAATAGTCCAGTCTTCAGATTTTGCTGATCTCTGGGCTTTGCCTTAGTTCCTGTGCTATCCATATCCTTATTTGGATAAGAGGAAGCTTATTTGTTCACCAGTGGGAGTGGGGAGCACTGAGCAACCTATTTGTCCCTAGAGGATTGGTTCCAGCCCAGCAACTTGTAGTTTATTGGCCATTTTGGGTCAATTCCTGGCTCTTTTCAACCCCCTGCTATATAGCCCGTTTTTGCTCGCTTTAGCGCACTTTAGCGCAAATTAGCGCAAAGTTACTCATAGAGCAGCATAGGGCAGCGCCGGTTAATCAAGTTTAAAGTATTTCTGGCTCCGTAAAGTCTACTCTTCAATTTTTCCCTTAGAACTGCTCTACTTGCAATCTAAACAGCCTATTCTCTAACTGAAAAGCTCAGCACTTGCTCCTAAAGCATTTTTTATACAGGTAAAGCACTCTTAAACAAAAGAAAGTACTTCTTTCACCTAAATTCCATTGAGTACCCATTTCCCTATAGATCCTTTCTGACTCAGTTACACAGCAATCTTTTTCGCTATTCTAGCATGTCAGTTGCTGGCATCCTCTCCTGTTCAGCTGGTGAATCTGGGAATCTTGAGGCAATGTTACAATTGCCTCATGTACACAGACAACCCTCTCCTCCTCCCAACAAATACAAATATATGCGAGAGATGCAACTATATAGCCAAACTGGAGGCTGAGCTCTCTCAATTTAGTACTGGCAAGACCAGGCAGAAGGAGAAAGTAACCACGCACACCACAAACCCAGTCTCACATTGAACTATCACAACTGCAAACCAAACACATAAACACACAAAAACATACTCAGAGACGCTGATTAAAAATCTTCCAAAACAACAGAGGCCTCCAAAGCAGACACCCAAGCAACCGCCACCTCAAGACATAGCACATGCAACACATAGTTCACAAAGTTAGTGTGCTAAACAGTCAGAGCCCTTAAGGCCAAACAACATGCCAGACACACTTGTAATAGGTGACTCCATAGTCAGACACACTGACGTCCCGCTCACCAGACTGAACAAGGAAAAGGTCACAGTAAGCTGCCTGTCGGGAGTTAGAATCTGCCACATAACACAAGCACTCAGGTCACTCCAGAGCAAGTACAAATATGACTCAGTCATTGTACATGCCGGTGTGAACGACCTGAGACGTACCTCCCTGGACTACATGAAAAGAGACATAGAGGAGCTCTCTGATTATGTAGCCCAGGCCGGTATGACCCTGACCCTGAGCAGCATCTTACCCTCACCAAGAATGATGCCACAGTACAAAGACAAAATGATCAGTTTTAACAATAGGCTTAATTACTGGTGTCATTCAAAGGGGATCCAATGTCTGTCTGCTTGGGATGACATGCTCGACAAGCCATGCTGCTTCGCAAGGGATGGCTTGCACCTGTCACCCCTGGGCTTCCGGATATTGGCCAAGGCTCTTGCCACCCCCATAGTGCCTTTTTTAGGCAAGGCTCAAATGACAAACCTACCTCCCTAGAAAACACAAGTGGAAAAAAAATAAGGGTAATGCTGCTCAATGCCAGAAGTCTAAACCTCAAGATGCACGCCCACGAAGCCCTCCTCAGTATGGAGAACATTGATGTCTGTGCAGTGACTGAAACCTGGTTCAAGGCTCCTGAGAGCACCCCAGCACTATCAGGTTTTATCTCATATCATGCTTTCCGTCCCCAAAACTTGGACCGAACCACAAAAGGAGGGGGAGTATCCATATTCATCAAAGATACCCACACCTCCAGGTTAGTGGCAACGCACAAAACATTGGAGACCATCCAGGTGCAACTAACCATAGGCAAAACTGCCTTACAATTTGTAGCATGCTACAGACCACCCTCTCAAACTCAGGAAACCCACACAGCCTTCCTGAAGACACTGGAGAGTATGAATGTCTCTCCAAATACCATCATATTGGGAGACTTCAACTACCCAAACATAGACTGGGAACATTACTCAAGCCCAAACACCCAAGCCCAAAGGTTCGTAGAATTCATAAACTCAAATGCGATGGAACAACTAGTCACCATTCCCACAAGAGGAGACAATATACTAGACCTGATCATCACAAACATGGGGACAAAATGCTCCACACCGGAAGTATATCCCTCATTGGTAAGATCAGACCATAAATTAATCTCACTGGAAATCCACATCCCGCCCCCACCCCCTGCACAAAAGACCACAGTGAAGAACTTCTCAAAAGCCAACTTCACACTTCTTAAGACTGAAGTAGTATTCTTCAAGGTCCCTGGGCCAGTGGAAACCACAACCCACACTGCTGAATCCTTTGCAAATGCCTTCTACGGGCACCTTCAAGAATGCATGGATCATGTAATCCCAAATAAAACCAAGACCCATTCCCCCAAAGGCAGGCACCTGGTCTGGTGGACCCCAGCCATAAACAAACTTTACAACAGAAGGAGGAAGCTACTACATGACAGAGCAAAATCCCTAAATGGGAAGGCATCTCTGATCAGTACTAGCAAAAAACTATGATCACTCATAAAATCATCCAAGGCCAACTTTGAGAGAAAAATCGCAAAAGACACAAAAGACAATCACAAGGCCTTCTTTAGCTATGTTAGAAACTTGGGTGGAAACTCCCAGATATGCTCAGAGTTAGTCCAAAATGACACAAAATACACTGAACCCACTGACATTGCCAACATTCTGGCAGACAGGTTCAGTGCAGATTTCTCCTCCCCCTCCCCCCCAAAAGGAGAAATAACTATCCCAGCAGAGTGTAGCCTCCTTAACATCTCAGATGCCCAGGTGAGAGCCGCCCTCTCTAAAGCTAAAAACACAGCATCAATGGGACCAGACGGTGTCCCGGGCTGTGTGTTACATGAACTTCAAGAGGAACTAAACCCAAATATAAGGCTGCTGTTTAATCTTAGCCTTACTACAGGATACGTACCCAAAGAGTGGCGTACGGCAACAGTGGTCCCACTTCACAAAGGCGGTGCTTCTACGGACCCTGGAAATTACCGCCCCATAAGCTTGACGAGCCTGGTCTGCAAAGCTATGGAGAGGATCATTATGGAACTCATAAACAAAGACATTGGGGACCTACAGACATTGGATCCTACCCAATTTGGCTTTGTCAAGGGCAGATCCTGCCTTTTGAACTTGGTGGACTTTTTTGAAACCGTCACTAAGGCCATTGATGAAGGTAAGGCAGTTCACACAGCCTACCTTGACCTTGCAAAAGCCTTTGACACAATACCACACTGGGGCATCATAGACAAACTCACCAGCTTAAATGTAAACCCATATGTCACGAGATGGGTTGCAAACTGGCTCAAGGATAGAACCCACAGGGTCAGAGTTGCTGGAGCTATGTCAGACTCTAAGCCAGTCACAAGCGGTGTCCCACAGGGCTCAGTCCTGGGACCCCTCTTGTTCGGCATTTATTTTTCCAAGGTACAGGCAAACATAGGAGGATTGTGGCTGACAAAGTTCGCAGATGACTGCAAACTGGGCGCCATAATTTATACTCCAGTGGACACAAACATCCTTCAGAGAGGACTCATAGAAATGGATAATTGGTGCCAGAGCCATGGCCTTAAGCTTAACGCCAAAAAAATGTATAGTCATACCCTTTGGGAAAAACAAGGTACCCACAAATTACCACATAGGTGGTAATCCATTGGCACGGAAGAGGTAATCAGGGACCTAGGGACCCAGGTTGACAGTAACCTCTCATTTGACACTCACATTGCCAAAGTGGTTAGGAAGACCTTCTATATTGCCCACCTTATCATGAAGGGTTTCACATCTAGATCAAGAGAGGTCATTGTGCCCCTTTACTCATCTCTTATTAGGCCAATGATTGAGTACAATGCCCCATTTGGGATGTATCTTACCCGACACCTGCAGCAGTTGGAAACACCCCAAAAGTTCCTCACCAAGAGGATAAAGGGTCTTAAACATATGTCATATGCTGCCCGACTGAAAAAACCCCAGTTCTATTCAGTCGCATACCGCCTACTCAGAGGTGACCTGTGCCTAACGTACAAGGCCATGTCCAATCCGGAATTAATGGACATGCTCCACCTCAAAAAATCCAAATCCATCAGAGCCACGAGAGCAAGAGACTTAAACCTCAACACAGAAATAAATAGGACATGCTGGAGGGACAGATTCATAACCCAGAGGCTCCCTACACTCTGGAACTGAATCCCAATCCATGTTAGGCAGAGCCCCTCACTAACTCTATTCAAGAGAAGTCTTGACGAGTGGATGGGAGATCGTAGGTTTACCCCGGGGGTCATCTCTGTGTCACTACTAGACAGAGGCACAGTAAACTAAACCCTAAATGGGCATAGTATTCTCATCCTAAGTGGTGGTGAAAGCCACACACACTCTGGCTAGGCTTATGAATGCCCTAGGGCAGATAGCCTAGTACGAACCTATGAACCTATGAACCTATGAACTATACCATAAAACAAGGCTCTGTTGATCAGTGACATTGCTTTTAAGTCCAAGAAAGTTCTTGTGAACACAAAACCACCAGTAATCCAGAGTAGTCAGTGTTACTTTTTCTTAAAAACACCAGAGCAGTTCTTTTTTAAAAAGCAGGTGAAAAATACCTGTAGTGCTGTTTAAGTTCAAAGTTCAAAGAAATAATTGTAAAAGCAAAGAGTCAGTAACCAAAAAAATATATAAATCCCTTTAAATGGGGCTGCCTTTGGCATCATTGGTTAGGACCTGAAATAAAATCAGGGGAGTGAACTGATTTAAACTACCTTTGAAAAAGTCTCTGAAGCAGAGAAATGAAAGTACTAGGATTTAAACTTTTTTTGGTTACTGATGCGTTGCTTTTACACAAATTGCTTTGGACTTTGGGCTTAAACAGCACTACAGGTATTTTTCACATGCTTTTTAAAAAAGAACTGCTCTGGTATTACCAGATGGCTTAGTGGTTAAGGTTTTCGCCTCCCATGCACAACGTACAAGGTTTGATCTTGAGCTCTGACCAATGCCTGTTCTCCCTGTGTCTCTGTGGAGTTTCACTCATGTCTGAAACTCAAACTCACCAATGAATGGAGCTGTACACAGCACAGGCTCTACATGGTGCCCTAGAGGGGGAGAAGTTGTACAGACCAACTGCTTTGGCCATCTACTGTGGTGCACAGTATCCTCAAGATAGAAGAACATGGATCACAGACTGCATGCTGTGGCAGGGCTAGCCACTTGGTGTAAATATGGCTTTAGGTCATTTTGGCATGGGTAGTTATCCCTACTCTCACCCCCCCTTGCACTCTCACCCCCGCTTGCTAATGGTGGGAGGGGTATATGTGCCTCTATTGGCCTTGGCCTGCCTGCCATAGCTACTGGCTGCCTGGTGGGAGGGAGGGGTAGGGGTATATGTGCCCCTAAGCTACTGGCTGGGTTACATGCATTGAGCGAAAGCTGGACATAAAACCAACCAACCTGCCAAACATGAACTGATAATTGCTATGCTTAATGTAGCTTCACTGACAAGGTGCAGCTTGGAAGTGAATGACATGAAGTGGATGACATGATGATACGGAGGAGGCTGGACATCCTATGTATCCAAGAGATGAGATGGAAGATCAGTGCAGCAAAGCCACTTAGCTTGGGATCCAGACTCTACAACTCAGGTGGGGGACAGACTAGAAATGGTGTAGGAATTGTGGTGAGAGAGAGAGGCTTCAGAAAGCAATGAGGGATATCATCAGAATTAATGACAGATGGCAATCCGAGTCCAGTGTAATGATAGGGCAGTATTCATAATCAGCATATGCTCCACAGCAGTGATAGTGAAGAAATTGGTGTTGATAATGGGTGACTTTATTGGGACAGACAGAGCAGGATATGAGGACTGCCTGGGTCCACATGGGTGGGGTAACAGGAATAAAGAAAGAGAAGCCATTCCAGATGTCCCTCTGGCAAAATGGCTTGATAGTAGCCAACACATGGTTCAGAAAGAGAGACAGTCACAAGATCACATAGAAGAGTAGCCAACATGCAACTCAGGTAGACTTCCTCATAGTAAGGAAAAAGGACTGGGGTAGAATCCATGATCCCCAGTGAAACAAGACCCACAGCATAAACCATTAGTTGCCACAATCAGCTGCAAGCAGTGGTTAGAGAAGGCTCTAAGGTCCACATAGATCAGGCTGAAGACTTGGAAGTTGACTGGAGAGAAAGTACAGCAAATTAGTTAGGGCTCTAGCACCCCAAGAAGAGGAGGAAGCACCTAAGCAGTGCCTAAAACCAGCATATGTGTTACATAAGGAAATCTTGTGTTGGAATGCAGAAGTCTAGGAAGTCATCAAAAGAAAGGAGTGCAAGAAGAAATGGGAGATAGAAAACACTGACCAGACTAGAAAGGAAAGTAAATAATGTGGGAAGAAATAGCCAGGGAATTGTTATGGCTAGGCTTGTATAGGCCCTAGGGCTGATAGCCTAATACCAACCTATGAACCTATGAACTGCTTTGCTAACAAAGAAGCTAAGAAAGAAGTTGCAATAGCAAAGAAGAGGGCATCAGAGGCACTCTACCAGCTTCTGGAAAGTGACTCAGTAAGGGGCACAAAGAAACTATATCAGGTTGCAAGACAAAGACAGAAAGATAAAGAAGATAGTCAGGCACCCTTCATAAGAGATGCCAGCAACAACCTGCTCACCAGTCCAGAGGACATCAAAGGCAGATGGAAGGAGTATTTCCAGAAGCTTCTGAATGAAGAAAACCCCATAGAAGCTGTACTGCCCCAGAAACAGTCTACGATTAGAGAAGAAGAGGAGCCCATCTTAGAAGAAGTAAGAACAGCACTAAGGAAGATGAAGTGAGGGAAAGCAGCAGGCTCAGATGAGGTTACAGCAGATATGATAAAGATGCTGGGTGAGATAGGGGAGAAATGGCTCCTGAGGGTACTAATAGCAGTGTGGAGAGAAAGGCATATCCCAGATGACTGGAGAATAGGCATACTTGTGGCAGTGTACAAGAACAAAGGGGACATCCACAACTGTGGGCAGTTAAGAAGGATCAAACTCCTTCCACACTGCATGAAAGTTCTGGAGAGAGTGATTGACAAATGGATACGCAGAGTAGTAGAATGAAAGCTGGGAGATGAACAGTTTACATTAACCTAATGTTTGCATTGAGACAGATACTTGAGAAGATGCTAGAAGTGAGGACAGAGTCCAATTGGCATTCCTAGACTTGGAGAAAGCATATGACAAGGTCCCAAGAAAGCTAATCTGGGTAGTACTGTGGTGGTTTGAAGTCCCAGAAACATTGGTAGAATTAGTAAAGGCTATGTACAAGGGCCCAGTAACTCAAGCATGAACAGTGTTCGGCCTCACAGAGGGATTCCCAGTGGGAATGGGTGTACATCAGGGTTCAGCTCTGAGCCCACTGCTGTTCGTACTGGTGATGGACTACATTAGCAAACAGGTTGGAGTGGACAGATCAACAAAGCTGCTGTACGCAGATGATGTAACAGTACAGGCAGACTCTGAGCTAGAACTTCAGCAAATGATAGGAGAATAGAATGCAAATCTGAAGGCACATGGGATGAAACTAAGCACAGATAAGACGGTGGTAATGGCAGCAAATTGGGGAAATCAGAAGAAGCTTAGAATAGAGATAGAAGGGAAGATAGTGGAACAGATAAACAGCTTCAAGTATCTGCAAGGGGTGGTTGAGAAGAAGGGTAGTCTGAATTAAGAGGTCAAAGCTAGAATCAGAGGGGATGCAGCCAACTGGCATAGAGTATCAAGTGTAGTCTATGACATAAGAATGCCAAAGAAGCTGAAAAGCAAGGTGTACAAGACAGTGGTGCAACCAGTACTACTGTATGGCACAGAAACCTGGGCAGTAAAGGCAGAACAGTTGAAGATACTAGAGGTGGTGGAAATGAAGTGCCTGAGAAAGGTGGTAGGATGCACACTGTGGGACAGATGAAGAAATGAGAACATAAGAGCAGAAGCCAAAGTAGCTCCAATTGCAGAAAAGATCAAAGAGAACAGATTATGGTGGTTTGGGCACATGTGTAGAAAAGCAGAAGACAATCTGGTGAGGATGATTTGGGACAGACAGGAAGAAGGTAAGAGGAAGCAAGGACATCCAGCAAAGAGGGGATGGATTGTATGAAAGAAGATTTGCAACAATCAGGCAAGAGTGTTGAAGAAGGCAGGAGTGTGGCACAGAATCAAAAAAGTTGGCGAAAGTTAACACGATACCCCTACCCCATGTACAAAAAATGGGAAAAAGGGGGCTGATGATGATGATGATAATAACACTGACTACTCTGCATTACTGGTGGTTTTGTGTTTACAAGAAATTTCTTTGACTTAAAAGCAATGTCACTGATCAATGGAGCCTTTTTTATGATGTGTTTTTACTTGTTATTTTTTGAATGTTTGAATGTTATAATTTACTCATGCTTGGAGCTTTTCTCCCCGGGCCTCTACTGAAAATGGATATGTATCCAGCTAGACTAGCCCGGTCAACAAATATAAAATAAATAAAATAAAATAAAATATTGGAATAAATTGATGAAGAGAACATAGCAAACGTGGGGGCAGTCATTTTTTTTGTTTTCTTACTTGGTTTGTGTTTGCAGTAAAATTTTTTGTGAACAAACAAGGATATGTTTCTCTTGTTAGCCTTCTGGTTTTGTACCCTCTTTGTTGTTATTTTTTGAAATATGCAGACACTTTTATGTTTATCCAGTGGGGAATACAGACAGCCTTCCTTTACTGCTTTATCTGTAAAACGTTAATTTGTAGTTATGTGATCCTCATATGTATTACCATTCTTTTGTCTTTTAGGACACAATATGTCTGCTCGTCATAGGCCCCCATTTACAGATGCAGAAAATAATCTGATAATTGAAGCCTTAAGGCAGCATGCTGCTGTGCTGCTGTCCTGGGGGCGGGCCAAAACATCTGAGCATGCAGCCCTCTGGGATGGATTAGTGGACAGCATTAACACTGTTGGAGAACAAAGTCGCATATATAAGCAGGTGCATCACAGAGTCATAGACCTTGCTGCATGTAGGCATGCAGCAGCAGTGGCATGTGATTGTCAAGTCACAGGAGGAGACCCTGATGCAGAACTCCCCTCTCATTGCCACTGAGGAATTCCTGGTGAGCATTGCCACATAGGACAGCTCCCAGCAATCCATGGAGCAATATGTTCTGAATGTGGGAGCAATTCCTGCATCCCAAGAGGAGCTTCCATATATGTTTTGTTAGATGATAATTAGAATACTGTGGCATAGTAAAATAATTTCATGTAATGTATATGTCCATGTTAGTTGCTTGTTGGGTGGGTGGATTTAGGATTGTTACAGTTATACACTTGAGGTTGTCAGCCACATTTTATTGACATTTGAGGTACTGCAGATAAAGAGGTGTAAATGTACCCCCTGTTATACTGTTAAATGTGATCATGTTGCCATTACCTCTTGCTTTACTTATTTCAGGACCATCAAGAATACAGAGACGCAGGCCTCCTGCAGATGGTAAGCCTAATACACTTATGTCAGTGCTGTAGATAAATCTCAAGATATCTCATAATGTGTCCTCTCAGGCCTGTTGTATTTATTGCTGTACTGTCTGTATTAGTGACAGCAGTGTACTTTCTAGCATATATTGCAGCATAGTAGTGCATGTATTAATGTATTATTGTGTTTCTCCCTTTTTATCACAAGTGAGCATGACAGTGGAAGTGTGGGCACTCTGACACCTGATGTCAGTGTCTCAACAGACACTGATGATGATAGTTGCCAAACTGAGGCACAGTTGGGGGGGTATAGGGGCTGAATCTGGCACAGAGGTTGACATCCAGCAAGCCCCTTCATTTTCTCTGGACACAGCCAGTAGTTTTATGCCTATCCAGTCCACTGAGGCCAGAGATATTGGACAGGTTGAAGATGAGGACATTGATCAGGAGAGTTTGGCTACTGTGGCTTCAGTGCCTGTTGAATCTATCCATAGCCAAGGTGTTGGTGAAGTGTCATGCAAGATGGATGATAGGGGTGCTTGGAGGAAGCCTGCTATCCTTCCTCCACCTAGTGCAGGTGTCTTTTCCTTTGTCACGCAATGGATGTTTAGAGCCATCATGGAGGCACAGGTATGTTCTGAATGTTACTCCAAACAAATGCTCATGGTTCTAGATATGGCACAGTCTGACATCTGTGACTGCCTCTGCCATGTAGCCAATTCAATGGATCAGATGAATGACACTTTGGAACATGGAATGTCTATGTGGAATGAGGGTTTATATCACGGATCATGCAGTGTCTGTGATGACACATCTGCTGGGACAGGGACATCATCCACGTGGATGTAGGTCAGCTACGCCATCTTCTTCTAACCAATGTAGCCATGCCCGATCACACACCCATAGTGGCAGTACTTCCCTTCCTCCATCAGGAAATATACTGTTCGCAACCAGATGTGGTGGGCCATGGGGTTCTGGTCCTAGGCATTCCCATGAAGGGAGCATGGCCAGCACACAACAGTCACATTCAGGTAGTAGCACTGCATCTGACCTTGGGAGTGGAAGTGCCAGTGCATCTCCTGGCAGAGCCAGGTCTCATGGTCAGGGGTGACAATGATGAACTGACAACTGTACCATGCACAGCTGACACCTGTCCAACATACCCAAGATGTAAAGCTAGCACTGAGCTTGGCTGTGTTCATGCACACTGTCACACACCATTTTCACATGGAGGACACCTACAGAGACACACACAGCAGTTACATGGTTTCGCCTGCCTGCTTTCCTGTTCTTACTTACACACATTCAATGATCTTTGTTATCAGCCAAGACCTCCTGCCCAACCCCTCACAACACCCTGTGCAAGTGATGATAACTGTGCCATCTCCCTGATTTCTCTCTTTTGGATTCAGGGAAACAAAAGCTTTGTGTCTGATGTATAGGATGCTTAGCTACATTATTGCTTATTATATCTACATTTGTGTTGTTTAAATGATAATTGAATCTATAAATTATATTTGCCTTGCCAAGTTGTACAGTGGCTAGCATCATAATTTCACTACTATATAGTGTATTCTCTTGTAAGGGTTGTGAAGCCACCAACTGCTATGTGCCTCATTACTTTGCAACTGATCTCTTTAATGATTAGCCCATACAAACATATGATACACCTCATAAGTCAGGCCATCACATTCAGATCTCTGGATTGCACAATAGCACTGTAGTATAATCTCATCAGAATAGTACAGTGTCATGCTCTTTGTTGCATGTAACTCACCAGAAACATGCATCTGCAGGACAGCCCACATAGCTTTCTCATCAAGCTAACAAAGAGCCTACAAACCATGCCATGATGTATGTGTACAGATTAAAACACATCACTTTAATCTCTCTTGTATTGCATGATGTTATGCCTACCTGGCATCCAGGCCACTGTCTGATCATGTCTTGATGAGATACATGCATATACAATACTCTTATATAGCCAATGACATCAGCATTGTATGCTGAACATATGGGAATAGCAGTATCCTACCTGCTGGTATAAAATGCTGCGAGTACTATCAAGTTACAGTTGACTCACTCACAGAGACACACACACACACACACACACACACACACACACACACACACACACACACACTTGACTGTAGTGAGAATAGAACCCCTACTTTTACAGTTGACTCACACACACACACACACACACACACATACACAGTTGACTGTAGTGAGAATAGAACTCCTACCTATTTAAGGTATACAGACTATAGATCACTGAATGAAAATGACATGCCATCACACAAAGATTGACTAGCAGTGCATCAGACAACCCTTTATAGCTGATGACATCAGCATTGTCTGTTGAGGACAAGATATGTGTCCCACTTGGTGTAAAAGTCTCTCTGTAATATCAAGTTATAACTCACACACACACACACACACACACACACACACACACACACACACACACACACACACACACGCACACACACACACGCACACACACACACACACACACTAGACTGCAGTGAGATTAGAATCCCTATCTAAGTAGACAGACTACAAAACACATTACTTAATGCAAATGCCATGGCACAAGTTGTGCAGGTAAACTTATAGTAGTTGAAATCAGCAGGCCCTGTGAGAGACAACAGCTTGGGAGGCTGGTAAAGAATGAATGGGTAGGGATGAGCAGCTATCAAAAAATGGGCAGTGATGCCATTGGACAGTTAACTGTAGATACCATGTATCATCTGCTGACTAGAGTCCCACATACCCAGTTGACTGCTTTGAAATTAGAACCCTTACTTCTCTTAAAAGACAGATTATAGACCACAGTTCTTAATGTTCACCCCATGGCGCAAGTATGATTTATACAGGTGTGCAGTTGAACTTATAGTAGATGACATCAGCAGGCCCTGTGAGAGACAGCAGCTTGGGAGGCCGGTATGGAAAGAATGTGTAGGGATGAGCAGCTATCAAAAAAAGTCCATCCATGCTATTGGAGAAGTAATTGTAGGATAGCACTTCTATTCTACCGACTAGAGACACAGACAGTCAACTGAAGTGAGAACAGAACCCCTACCTAAATGCACAGACTACATAATGCAGTACTTAATGCACGCACCAAAGCACAAGTCTGATTTATAGGGGAATGCAGGTGAACTTAACAGTGCATGACATCAACAGGCCCTGTGAGACACAACAGCTTGACAGGCTGGTATGGAATGAATATGTAGGGATGAGCAGCTATCAAAAAATGGCCATCCATGCCAGTGGAGAAGTAACTGCAGGATAGCACTTCTATTCTGTTGACTAGACACACACACACACACACACACACACACACACACACACACACACACACACACACACACACACACACACACACAGTCAACTGAAGTGAGAACAGAACCCCTATATATTTAAGTGCACTGAGTACAGAATACAGTACTTAATGCACATGCCATGGAACAAGCCTGACTTATACAAGAGTGCAAGGTGAATTTATAGTAGATCAGCAGGCCATGTGAGGAACAGATTGGGATGCCTGCATAGGCACATATGAGGCTAATAGCCTAATAACAGTAGGTTGATTAGAAGCCTAGCTGTATAACAACACAAGTACCCTTGTTGAGTATATATGAATGTTTGAGTTTAGCAGAGCAAGGTTGTGAGCACCACCAATTGGCACTGTCCATGAGGGAACACACAACATTATAAATTACAATTTGTCATGTGGTTAATATATGTGTGGAATAAAATAAACTGAGACCCCTGAGTCATAATGCTTGTGGATATGTGGCCAGCACATGGACTGAAATCAGACAGCATGATATATACAGTTCCATAGCACATTGGCCCATACCTCTCAACCTTTTATAGCAAAAAATCTGGACAAAGTCAGACATATTAGGTTGAAGAAAGGACCAAACATAGGGACACATTTTACATGCTGCTCTTACAAACTTATACATTTGATAGAGTAATTTGTTTTTCATTAATGTGAATTCTTTGAAGGGGAGGAGTTTTGAAATTCAAATGTCTGTCATTGTTTTCTGGCTTCAATACTCAAGTATTTTCAAATGATTTGCCAGAAAACTAACTTTTTATGAGGAGCAGGGCAAAAATGTGATGCAAAAGTCAAGGCAGTCTGCAAAAATCTAAACAGTTGAAAGGTATGCATTGGGCAGCAGATTTGCACTATGTTTAACTAAGTGTATGCACATGCGAGATACAGCTGTTTGCTCATAGGTAAGCAGTGCACAACCATGAACCACATTGCTAATGGGTGACAGTTACTCCACGCTGGGTTTTTGTGATAGCCAAAAACATTTATTGAATGTATCCAGTTTCTATGTCTGCCTCCTAGGTGATCTGGTTTCAGCAATGCCATGCTTCACTCAAGCCACATAAGCACAGTCAAACTTGCAGTTATTTGTTTGCACTATGCAGAACATCACAAAACCAGTGGAATAAAACAAAAAGAAAGGTAGGGAAACAAATGGAAAGGGAAACATATATGAAATGAGCAAGAGCAAGGTATGACATACACACTACAAAATGATACTACTCATAAGATATTTCAACATAGTTCAGGGTTTGAACTCCCACACCACTGCAGATTCAAAGAATAGGAAGGATGCCTTAGCCCTCTTTGCCACACAAGCAGCTTTGTAGCAAATACCTGAAGTCATTGTTCACAGAAACAAATGCAACAGAATATACAGTACTATGAGATCTTCAGCTGTGACCTGTACTTTTAACACTCTTTATTATATTTGGACATAGTGCACTTACTGATCACACAACCTGTTAGGATTCTGCTTGCAAATATACAGCTTTGTCTTACTTGTCTGTGTTTCTTGGTACATCATCAGTTTATGACCAGTACTGTGAGACATTTAAGAGTGTAAGGCATTCATTATCCTTGGCCTTAAAATGTGTGTGGATATTAATTGGGAGATATATATGAATTCACCAGCAAGTAAAGGCCAAGTGAGATGGCACAAACAGCCATATAAGTCATATACTGTTCTTTTGTGGGGACAGTGGCTGAGTTACTCTTATGGCACAAGCAAGACTACACTGCTCTTGTGTGGGGTGGGACTCATGGACTGTTATGTCACAAACAAGCATAGCCTGTTTTTTGTGGGTAAGGAAAGCTGTTACTGCTATGGCACAAACAAGGATATGATCCTCTTGTTACTCTCCTTGTCCTGCTTCATGCCTGTGGTTTGAGCTTGGGAAGGGTTGTGAAATCAGAATCTGCAATGTCTGTCAGTACTGTCTAACTTCTCTCTTTATGTATTTTCATGTACAAAGGTATGGTGCAAAAATAAGACTATGTAATAAGCATCAGTATACGTCAGTGGTAGGACTGCATGAGTCTTTGAAACCTGAGGCATCCTTCTTATTAATGGAGTCCTATGCATAAACCAAACTTCTCTCTGCTGTCACATCTTAAAGTACTTTTTGTACAAATCCACAGCATTATTTTCTTAATTAGTGTTTCAACCTACTAAATACAAGAATATGTCATAATATCATTCAAAAACTACACTCTAGGTTCAGGACTTACCTTGCAAATACAGCAGTGGACACATTGTGAGTTCAGGGTTGACTCTGTCTAATGCAAGCAGTACACATCCAGTACAGGGGTGGTACAGGTTATGTAAGTTCCTTGGCATTAATTTTACTATGTGTGCAAGTAGGAGAAAGGTATTAGGCACCTAGGTGGTCAGTGAGTGTGCTATGCATTGTCTTTTAGCCAAAGCAAGGGCATACTGAGCATGCCTACGTCTGCCTGCAGAGACAGCAGCTGGTGGTTTCCCCTCTGGGTCCTCCTCTGACTGTGGTTGTAGTGACCTAATTGTTGGTGGAGGGATGTATGTCCCTTCCCCTAGCTGATTTTGCTGCAGCTGTTTCTGCAAGATCAGATTGTTTAGCATGGCACATACTGTGAAGACTTGTGCACATATCTCTGGATTATACTGTAGGGCTACATGAGATGTATCTAAGCACTGGGATCATGACTCAACAGCCCAAACACACACTATATGATGTTTTTGGTTTGTGCAGGTGTCTCATTATGGCATTCTTCCATGTGTGTGTGTGCACTTCTAATGGGTGTCATTATCCACAGTTCCAGTGTATAGCCAGCATCCCCCAGTAAATAGCCTTGTGGGATGCCCCCCTAGCAACTATCTGATACATCTTTCATGTGTGCCAGATATGGGAGTCACGATAACTGTCAGGGTTGCCAGCACACAAATTTATTCGCTGGGCACTGCACATGACTTAACAGTTGGAGTGGTATCCATTGTGGTTCATGTAGATTCTACCCTGTTCATCCGATGGTGCCTTGATGTGTACATGAGTGCAATCTATGGCACACAGTACTTCAAGGTAGTGTGCTACAGGGTAGAACTGTTGCATATTGCTAGACTTCTGCTAAAAACTACTGGGAAAACATACATGCTCACTGGCATTTATGAACATATCATACAGGAATTGGTGGAGGATCCTGGATGCTGATGCCTGTGACACACTCATCATGTCCCCAGTTGGTCTTTGAATAGTACCTGTAACTAATATTCTTAGGGCTACACATACCTTAGTTTCCACTGGGATGGGTTCCCCTCAGTTGGTTTTGGCTCTGAGGTGAGAATGGCAGAGCTCACAGAGTTCTTGTAAGGTGTCCCTGTTCAGCTTGTAGTGCTCTACAGTCTCCATGCCATGCAGCATCTGATAAGTTACCCTGGTCCTGAACACTCTTCTCCTTCCTGGCCTAGGCCTATTCTTAACAGCATCAGCAGCATAGACTTCAGCCTGTAGCAGATAAATATGTAGCAAAGATGCAGCAGCCCCTAACAATGGGTTAAAATTTCCTTTTGTGTACTCCAATGGTATTGTCGTATTTAGGAAAAATCAAGAATGGAGGTTACATGCACACTTTATAGAATTTTGATAGCTGCACAGTGTTAGATTGGTTCATGAAAATGGAATTCACTTGCTTATACTGTAATTTGCATCTATTAAACATATCTGCTTGTTGCTCATCAGTGCACTATGTGCACCTCTGTGCACCTCCTCGTACCCCTGCAAAACTATGCATAAATAAAATATACATGGCAAAACTGTAATTACTTTCCTCCATTCCCATGATGCTGCTCAAACATTGAGTATAAAAAGGAAAGTTTGTCCACCTTGTACTTGAATCCAGGATCATCTGCACTCTAGCCTTATACATAAACTGGGTGCTACGGGACTATTTATATAAAGCATTTTACAAAAAAATTCTGAGGATGACACACAACCTATGATATGTGCATAGCTTACATGCACTTTCATCCACAGACTGACCTGTACAACTTTGAAACCTGACATAACTCTGATGACATCTCTCACTGTTGACATCCATTGAAAACGTAAACACTGTGAAAGTGCCTACATGAAGTGAACATCCCTACAGGGTTACTCTTTTTTGGGATTCAGCAATTATAATTAATTTTTACCTAATTTGCATCTTCACCATGCTGACAGCCTGAAATTTACAAGATTGGTAACTGTGTCAATGGAGAAACTGCACAGGAGCACAATGTTGTAAACACAAGAGAGGCTATTACTTTACCCATATATCTGCTGCATACTACATATGCTTATAGTACAATATAATATTCTGTTTCAGGATGTTTAAACATTTTAGCAGCCTGCATTACATACAATTACATTTTCTTTTGGGGTTGGGGAAACAAATGTGCAGTCATGGCCCTTAAAAATGTATTTTTAATTTTGTAACTCTGATATTCTGGCATCCACAATGTGTAATTAGGTCATAATATGTCTGGGGTGGGGCTACATGTTGTGGTCAGTTCTGTACAAATTTTAAGAACTTTTACTTCCTCTTGTTTCTATGTAGACTCCTTTCCATGGCTGTATTCGAAAAGTGTCTGAATACAGAGTCTACATGGTTCACTTACAGCTTGTTAGATCACTCCACAATGTTGGTTAGCTTCATTAGCATATAATTCAGCTAGTTATACTGACATTTACTTGCCACAAAAGTTTCCCTGTTTGCACGTGAGTGCACACCGCTACATGGAATTTAATGAATCTAAGATTTGCCACAAACGTGTGCCTATCAAATTGTTATCTCCACATGGTAAAAAATTATTGTGTATGCTTTCATGAATCCCCCTATTTTTATAAAAAGAAAAAAAGTTGTTATAGGAGTTAATTATTCTTTAAGTAATCACAGAGTTATCAATGGTTGAGGAAAAAGCAAAATAATTTCAGGGCTGTTATTTACTCCCATAAACCCTTACCTCTGTGAACTTCACTCACCTAACCACTGACAATTGGGGCAACTCAGGATAAATATGGCTAGGCTTGTAAGGGCTCTAGGTCCATTAGCCTAATAAGCTCCTATGAACCTGTGAACCTATGAACAAACATAGAAATGAAGTTACTGAGAATGTTTATT